>NW_028154872.1:20000-42500 GCF_963691815.1 Echiichthys vipera | reverse complement strand
ACACACACACACACAGAGACACACAGACACACACACACAGAGACACACACACACACATACACACACACACACACAGAGACACACACACACACACAGACACACACACATACACACACACACACAGAGACACACACACAGAGACACACACACACAGACACACACACACAGACACACCTGGACCACGTTCACCTGGTCTCACCTGGTCACGTTCACCTGGTCTCACCTGGACCACGTTCACCTGGTCTCACCTGGTCTCACCTGGACCACGTTCTCCTGGTCTCACCTGGACCACGTTCTCCTGGTCTCACCTGGACCACGTTCTCCTGGTCTCACCTGGACCACGTTCTCCTGGTCTCACCTGGACCACGTTCTCCTGGTCTCACCTGGACCACGTTCACCTGGTCTCACCTGGTCTCACCTGGACCACGTTCTCCTGGTCTCACCTGGACCACGTTCTCCTGGTCTCACCTGGTCCACGTTCTCCTGGTCTCACCTGGACCACGTTCACCTGGTCTCACCTGGACCACGTTCACCTGGTCTCACCTGGACCACGTTCACCTGGTCTCACCTGGACCACGTTCTCCTGGTCTCACCTGGACCACGTTCTCCTGGTCTCACCTGGACCACGTTCACCTGGTCTCACCTGGACCACGTTTAACGTGAACCGTGTTTGACTTCCTGCTCTTCTGTGATTGGTCCACTGGCACAGGTGATGATGTCATCGGTGAAGGTGGCGTGCGTGCTGCAGGGCGCTCTGCTCGCTGAGGGGCCGGTGTGGGAGGAGTCAGAGGGGGCGCTGCTGTTCGTGGACATCGTTGGACGAAAGATCCACCGCTGGAGTCCATCGACCAATCAGAGCGCAGCTGTGGAGACAGGTGAGTCCATCGACCAATCAGAGCGCAGCTGTGGAGACAGGTGAGTCCATCGACCAATCAGAGCGCAGCTGTGGAGACAGGTGAGTCCATCGACCAATCAGAGCGCAGCTGTGGAGACAGGTGAGTCCATCGACCAATCACAGCGCAGCTGTGGAGACAGGTGAGTCCATCGACCAATCAGAGCGCAGCTGTGGAGACAGGTGAGTCCATCGACCAATCAGAGCGCAGCCAGTTACCTGTCTGTCTCTCACCTCTCTGCCTCTCACCTGTCTGTCTCTCACCTGTCTGTCTCTCACCTGTCTGTCTGTCCCCAGCTGACACGGTGAGCTTCGTGGTTCCTCGCCGTTCTGGTGGTCATGTGGCCGGTGTGGGTCGCAGCATCGTGTCTGTTGATTGGTCGACTCAGGCGATGACATCACTGGTGACGGTCGACGAAGACAAACCCAAAAACCGTCTGAACGACGGGAAGGTCGACCCGACCGGACGCCTGCTGGCAGGTCTGCCTCTCACCTGTCTGTCTCTCACCTGTCTGTCTCTCACCTGTCTGTCTCTCACCTGTCTGTCTGTCACCTGTCTGTCTCTCACCTGTCTGTCTCTCACCTGTCTGTCTCTCACCTGTCTGTCTGTCACATATCTGTCTCTCACCTGTCTCTCTCTCACCTGTCTGTCTCTCACATGTCTGTCTCTCACCTGTCTGTCTCTCACATGTCTGTCTCTCACCTGTCTGTCTCTCACCTGTCTGTCTCTCACCCGTCTTCCTCTCACCTGTCTGTCTCTCACCTGTCTGTCTCTCACATGTCTGTCTCTCACCTGTCTGTCTCTCACCTGTCTGTCCCTCACCTGTCTGTCTCTCACCTGTCTGTCTCTCACCCGTCTTCCTCTCACCTGTCTGTCTCTCACCTGTCTGTCTCTCACATGTCTGTCTCTCACCTGTCTGTCTCTCACCCGTCTTCCTCTCACCTGTCTGTCTCTCACCTGTCTGTCTGTCACCTGTCTCCCTCTCACCTGTCTCTCACCTGTCTGCCTCTCATCTGTCTCTCTCTCGCCTGTCTGTCCCTCACCTGTCTGTCTCTCACCTGTCTGCCTCTCACCTGTCTTCCTCTCACCTGTCTGTCCCTCACCTGTCTGTCTCTCACCTGTCTGTCTCTCACCTGTCTTCCTCTCACCTGTCTGTCCCTCACCTGTCTGTCTCTCACCTGTTTCTCACCTGTCTGCCTCTCGCCTGTCTGTCCCTCACCTGTCTGTCTCTCACCTGTCTGTCTCTCACCTGTCTTCCTCTCACCTGTCTGTCCCTCACCTGTCTGCCTCTCACCTGTCTGTCTCTCACCTGTCTGCCTCTCACCTGTCTGTCCCTCACCTGTCTGCCTCTCACCTGTCTGTCCCTCGCCTGTCTGTCTCTCACCTGTCTCTCACCTGTCTGTCTCTTACCTGTCTGTCCCTCACCTGTCTGCCTCTCACCTGTCTGTCTCTCACCTGTCTGTCTCTCACCTGTCTTCCTCTCACCTGTCTGTCTCTCACCTGTCTTCCTCTCACCTGTCTGTCTCTCACCTGTCTGTCTGTCACCTGTCTCCCTCTCACCTGTCTCTCACCTGTCTGTCTCTCACCTGTTTCTCACCTGTCTGCCTTTCACCTGTCTCTCTGCTCACCTGTCTGGAGTCGTGTTGCCGTGGTAACAGTGTGGTGTGGTGTTGTCGTGGTAACAGTGTGGAGTCGTGTTGCCATGGTAACAGTGTGGCGTGGTGTTGCCGTGATAACAGTGTGGCGTGGTGTTGCCGTGGTAACAGTGTGGCGTGGTGTTGCCGTGGTAACAGTGTGGCGTGGTGTTGCCGTGGTAACAGTGTGGCGTGGTGTTGCCGTGGTAACAGTGTGGTGTCTCAGGTACGATGGGGATGGAGCAGAAACCTGCAGAAGTCCAGAGACACCAGGGGGCGCTGTTCTCCGTGACCTCTGACCTCACCCTCACCAAACACCTGAGCCAGGTAACCTGTCTGTCTGCTCACCTGCACCTGTCTGTCTGCTCACCTGCACCTGTCTGTCTGCTCACCTGCACCTGTCTGTCTGCTCACCTGCACCTGTCTGTCTGCTCACCTGTCTGTCTGCTCACCTGCACCTGTCTGTCTGCTCACCTGCACCTGTCTGTCTGCTCACCTGCACCTGTCTGTCTGCTCACCTGTACCTGTCTGTCTGCTCACCTGCACCTGTCTGTCTGCTCACCTGCACCTGTCTGTCTGCTCACCTGTCTGTCTGCTCACCTGCACCTGTCTGTCTGCTCACCTGCACCTGTCTGACTGCTCACCTGTACCTGTCTGTCTGCTCACCTGCACCTGTCTGACTGCTCACCTGTACCTGTCTGTCTGCTCACCTGCACCTGTCTGTCTGTACCTGTCTGTCTGCTCACCTGTACCTGTCTGTCTGCTCACCTGTACCTGTCTGTCTGCTCACCTGTACCTGTCTGTCTGCTCACCTGCACCTGTCTGACTGCTCACCTGCACCTGTCCGTCTGCTCACCTGCACCTGTCCGTCTGCTCACCTGCACCTGTCTGTCTGCTCACCTGTACCTGTCTGTCTGCTCACCTGCACCTGTCCGTCTGCTCACCTGCACCTGTCCGTCTGCTCACCTGCACCTGTCTGTCTGCTCACCTGCACCTGTCTGTCTGCTCACCTGCACCTGTCTGTCTGCTCACCTGCACCTGTCTGTCTGCTCACCTGTACCTGTCTGTCTGCTCACCTGCACCTGTCTGTCTGCTCACCTGTCTGTCTGCTCACCTGTACCTGTCTGTCTGCTCACCTGCACCTGTCTGTCTGCTCACCTGTACCTGTCTGTCTGCTCACCTGTACCTGTCTGTCTGCTCACCTGCACCTGCCTGTCTGCTCACCTGCACCTGTCTGTCTGCTCACCTGCACCTGTCTGTCTGCTCACCTGCACCTGTCTGACTGCTCACCTGCACCTGTCTGTCTACTCACCTGCACCTGTCTGTCTGCTCACCTGTACCTGTCTGTCTGTTCACTCTCAGGTGGACATATCTAACGGGATGGACTGGTCTAACCTGTCTGTCTGCTCACCTGTCTCACTCTCAGGTGGACATATCTAACAGGATGGACTGGTCTAACCTGTCTGTCTGCACCTGTCTCACTCTCAGGTGGACATATCTAACGGGATGGACTGGTCTAACCTGTCTGTCTGCTCACCTGTCTCACTCTCAGGTGGACATATCTAACGGGATGGACTGGTCTAACCTGTCTGTCTGCACCTGTCTCACCCTCAGGTGGACATATCTAATGGGATGGACTGGTCTAACCTGTCTGTCTGTCTGTACCTGTCTGTCTGCTCACCTGTCTCACCCTCAGGTGGACATATCTAACGGGATGGACTGGTCTAACCTGTCTGTCTGCTCACCTGTCTCACCCTCAGGTGGACATATCTAACGGGATGGACTGGTCTAACCTGTCTGTCTGCTCACCTGTCTCACCCTCAGGTGGACATATCTAACGGGATGGACTGGTCTAACCTGTCTGTCTGCTCACCTGTCTCACCCTCAGGTGGACATATCTAACGGGATGGACTGGTCTAACCTGTCTGTCTGCACCTGTCTCACCCTCAGGTGGACATATCTAACGGGATGGACTGGTCTAACCTGTCTGTCTGCACCTGTCTCACCCTCAGGTGGACATATCTAACGGGATGGACTGGTCTAACCTGTCTGTCTGCACCTGTCTCACCCTCAGGTGGACATATCTAACGGGATGGACTGGTCTAACCTGTCTGTCTGCTCACCTGTCTCACCCTCAGGTGGACATATCTAACGGGATGGACTGGTCTAACCTGTCTGTCTGCTCACCTGTCTCACCCTCAGGTGGACATATCTAACGGGATGGACTGGTCTAACCTGTCTGTCTGCTCACCTGTCTCACTCTCAGGTGGACATATCTAACGGGATGGACTGGGCTAACCTGTCTGTCTGCACCTGTCTCACCCTCAGGTGGACATATCTAACGGGATGGACTGGTCTAACCTGTCTGTCTGCACCTGTCTGTCTGCTGACCTGTCTCACCCTCAGGTGGACATATCTAACGGGATGGACTGGTCCTTGGATCAGAAGACGTTTTTCTACATCGACAGTTTGTCTCTGAGCGTTGACGCCTTCGACTACGACGTGACCACCGGAAACCTCGGTAACTAAGACGTACACGCAGGTTTCCTAGGTAACGTCGTGTGTTTCCTAGGTAACGCCGTGTGTTTCCTAGGTAACGCCGTGTGTTTCCTAGGTAACCGGCGTGTGGTGTACCGTATGCAGGAGGGGGAGGGGCTTCCTGACGGGATGACCGTGGATGCTGAAGGTCGTCTGTGGGTGGCGTGCTACAACGGAGGACGGGTCATCAACATCGACCCGGCTACGGGTTAGTTACACTGGTTACACTGGTTACACTGGTTTATACTGGTTACACTGGTTACACTGGTTATACTGGTTACACTGGTTACACTGGTTACACTGGTTATACTGGTTATACTGGTTACACTGGTTACACTGGTTACACTGGTTACACTGGTTACACTGGTTATACTGGTTATACTGGTTTATACTGGTTACACTGGTTTATACTGGTTTATACTGGTTACACTGGTTTATACTGGTTACACTGGTTTATACTGGTTACACTGGTTTACACTGGTTTATACTGGTTACACTGGTTACACTGGTTACACTGGTTACACTGGTTTATACTGGTTATACTGGTTACACTGGTTACACTGGTTACACTGGTTACACTGGTTACACTGGTTACACTGGTTTATACTGGTTACACTGGTTACACTGGTTTATACTGGTTTATACTGGTTACACTGGTTTATACTGGTTACACTGGTTATACTGGTTACACTGGTTTATACTGGTTTATACTGGTTATACTGGTTACACTGGTTATACTGGTTACACTGGTTATACTGGTTACACTGGTTACAATGGTTTATACTGGTTACACTGGTTTATACTGGTTACACTGGTTACACTGGTTACACTGGTTACAATGGTTTATACTGGTTACACTGGTTTATACTGGTTACACTGGTTATACTGGTTACACTGGTTATACTGGTTACACTGGTTACAATGGTTTATACTGGTTACACTGGTTTATACTGGTTACACTGGTTACACTGGTTACACTGGTTACAATGGTTTATACTGGTTACACTGGTTACACTGGTTATACTGGTTACACTGGTTTATACTGGTTACACTGGTTTATACTGGTTACACTGGTTATACTGGTTACACTGGTTACAATGGTTTATACTGGTTACACTGGTTTATACTGGTTATACTGGTTACACTGGTTTATACTGGTTACACTGGTTATACTGGTTTATACTGGTTATACTGGTTACACTGGTTATACTGGTTACACTGGTTACACTGGTTACACTGGTTATACTGGTTTATACTGGTTACACTGGTTATACTGGTTACACTGGTTATACTGGTTACACTGGTTATACTGGTTTATACTGGTTATACTGGTTACACTGGTTACACTGGTTTATACTGGTTACACTGGTTACACTGGTTATACTGGTTATACTGGTTACACTGGTTATACTGGTTACACTGGTTACACTGGTTACACAGGTTATACTGGTTACACTGGTTACACTGGTTACACTGGTTTATACTGGTTATACTGGTTACACTGGTTATACTGGTTACACTGGTTACACAGGTTTATACTGGTTATACTGGTTATACTGGTTATACTGGTTTATACTGGTTACACTGGTTATACTGGTTTATACTGGTTACACTGGTTACACTGGTTACACTGGTTACACTGGTTTATACTGGTTATACTGGTTTATACTGGTTACACTGGTTACACTGGTTATACTGGTTACACTGGTTATACTGGTTACACTGGTTACACAGGTTTATACTGGTTATACTGGTTATACTGGTTATACTGGTTTATACTGGTTACACTGGTTATACTGGTTTATACTGGTTACACTGGTTACACTGGTTACACTGGTTACACTGGTTTATACTGGTTATACTGGTTTATACTGGTTACACTGGTTACACTGGTTATACTGGTTACACTGGTTACACAGGTTTATACTGGTTATACTGGTTATACTGGTTATACTGGTTTATACTGGTTACACTGGTTATACTGGTTTATACTGGTTACACTGGTTACACTGGTTTACACTGGTTACACTGGTTACACTGGTTATACTGGTTACACAGGTTATACTGGTTTATACTGGTTACACAGGTTATACTGGTTATACTGGTTACACTGGTTATACTGGTTATACTGGTTACACTGGTTATACTGGTTTATACTGGTTACACAGGTTATACTGGTTACACTGGTTTATACTGGTTACACTGGTTTATACTGGTTACACTGGTTACACTGGTTATACTGGTTTATACTGGTTACACTGGTTACACTGGTTACACTGGTTTATACTGGTTATACTGGTTACACTGGTTAGTTATACTGGTTACACTGGTTTATACTGGTTTATACTGGTTATACTGGTTACACTGGTTTATACTGGTTATACTGGTTACACTGGTTTATACTGGTTACACTGGTTATACTGGTTTATACTGGTTATACTGGTTACACTGGTTTATACTGGTTATACTGGTTACACTGGTTAGTTACACTGGTTAGTTACACTGGTTAGTTACACTGGTTAGTTACACTGGTTAGTTACACTGGTTAGTTTTACTGGTTAGTTACACTGGTTAGTTACACTGGTTAGTTACACTGGTTAGTTACACTGGTTAGTTGTACTGGTTACACTGGTTAGTTACACTGGTTAGTTACACTGGTTAGTTACACTGGTTAGTTGTACTGGTTACACTGGTTAGTTACACTGGTTAGTTACACTGGTTAGTTACACTGGTTAGTTACACTGGTTATACTGGTTACATTTGTTAGTTATACTGGTTAGTTACACTGGTTAGTTATACTGGTTAGTTGTACTGGTTACACTGGTTATACTGGTTACACTGGTTAGTTATACTGGTTAGTTACACTGGTTAGTTATACTGGTTAGTTACACTGGTTAGTTACGCTGGTTAGTTATACTGGTTAGTTACGCTGGTTAGTTACACTGGTTAGTTACGCTGCTTAGTTACACTGGTTAGTTACACTGGTTAGTAACATTGGTTATACTGGTTAGTTACACTGGTTACACTGGTTAGTTACACTGGTTAGTTACACTGGTTAGTTACACCAGTTAGTTACACTGGTTAGTTATACTGGTTAGTTACACTGGTTAGTTACACTGGTTAGTTACGCTGCTTAGTTACACTGGTTAGTTACACTGGTTAGTTACACTGGTTAGTTACACTGGTTTATACTGGTTAGTTATACTGGTTAGTAACATTGGTTAGTTACACTGGTTACACTGGTTAGTTACACTGGTTAGTTACACTGGTTAGTTACACTGGTTAGTTACACTGGTTAGTTATACTGGTTAGTTATACTGGTTAGTAACACTGGTTAGTTACACTGGTTAGTTACACTGGTTAATTACACTGGTTAGTTATACTGGTTAGTAACACTGGTTAGTTACACTGGTTAGTTACATTGGTTAGTTACACTGGTTAGTTATACTGGTTAGTAACACTGGTTAGTTACACTGGTTAGTTACACCGGTTAGTTACACTGGTTAGTTACACTGGTTACACTGGTTAGTTACACTGGTTAGTTACACTGGTTAGTTACACTGGTTAGTTACACTGGTTAGTTACACTGGTTAGTTATACTGGTTAGTTACACTGGTTAGTTACACTGGTTAGTTACACTGGTTAGTTACACTGGTTAGTTACACTGGTTAGTTACACTGGTTAGTTATACTGGTTAGTTACACTGGTTAGTTACACTGGTTAGTTACACTGGTTAGTTACACTGGTTAATTACACTGGTTAGTTACACTGGTTAGTTACACTGGTTAGTTACACTGGTTAGTTACACTGGTTACACTGGTTAGTTACACTGGTTAGTTACACTGGTTAGTTACGCTGGTTAGTTATACTGGTTAGTTACACTGGTTAGTTACACTGGTTAGTTACACTGGTTAGTTACACTGGTTAGTTACACTGGTTAGTTACACTGGTTACACTGGTTAGTTACACTGGTTAGTTACACTGGTTAGTTATACTGGTTAGTTATACTGGTTAGTAACACTGGTTAGTTATACTGGTTAGTAACACTGGTTAGTTACACTGGTTAGTTACACTGGTTAGTTACACTGGTTAGTTACACTGGTTAGTTATACTGGTTAGTTATACTGGTTAGTAACACTGGTTAGTTACACTGGTTAGTTACACTGGTTAGTTACACTGGTTAGTTACACTGGTTAGTAACACTGGTTAGTTACACTGGTTAGTTACACTGGTTAGTTACACTGGTTACACTGGTTAGTTACACTGGTTAGTTACACTGGTTAGTTACGCTGGTTAGTTACACTTGTTAGTTACACTGGTTAGTTACACTGGTTAGTTACACTGGTTAGTTACACTGGTTAGTTACACTGGTTACACTGGTTAGTTACACTGGTTAGTTACACTGGTTAGTTACACTGGTTAGTTACACTGGTTAGTTACACTTGTTAGTTACACTGGTTAGTTACACTGGTCAGTTACACTGGTTAGTTATACTGGTTAGTAACACTGGTTAGTTATACTGGTTAGTTACACTGGTTAGTAACACTGGTTAGTTATACTGGTTAGTTACACTGGTTACACTGGTTAGTTACACTGGTTAGTTACACTGGTTACACTGGTTAGTTACACTGGTTAGTAACACTGGTTAGTTATACTGGTTAGTTACACTGGTTACACTGGTTAGTTACACTGGTTAGTTACACTGGTTACACTGGTTAGTTACACTTGTTAGTTACACTGGTTAGTTACACTGGTCAGTTACACTGGTCAGTTATACTGGTTAGTAACACTGGTTAGTTATACTGGTTAGTTACACTGGTTAGTTACACTGGTTAGTTATACTGGTTAGTTACACTGGTTAGTTACACTGGTTACACTGGTTAGTTACACTGGTTAGTTATACTGGTTAGTTGTACTGGTTAGTTACACTGGTTAGTTACACTGGTTAGTTATACTGGTTAGTTACACTGGTTAGTTATACTGGTTAGTTACACTGGTTAGTTACACTGGTTACGCTGGTTAGTTACACTGGTTAGTTACACTGGTTAGTTATACTGGTTAGTTACACTGGTTAGTTACACTGGTTAGTTATACTGGTTAGTTACACCGGTTAGTTATACTGGTTAGTTACACTGGTTAGTTACACTGGTTAGTTATACTGGTTAGTTATACTGGTTAGTTACACCGGTTAGTTATACTGGTTAGTTACACTGGTTAGTTATACTGGTTAGTTACACCGGTTAGTTATACTGGTTAGTTACACTGGTTAGTTATACTGGTTAGTTACACTGGTTAGTTACACTGGTTAGTTACACTGGTTAGTTACACTGGTTAGTTACACTGGTTAGTCACACTGGTTAGTTACACTGGTTAGTTACACTGGTTAGTCACACTGGTTAGTTATACTGGTTAGTTATACTGGTTAGTTACACTGGTTAGTTACACTGGTTAGTTATACTGGTTAGTTACGCTGCTTAGTTACACTGGTTAGTTACACTGGTTAGTCACACTGGTTAGTTACACTGGTTAGTTACACTGGTTAGTCACACTGGTTAGTTATACTGGTTAGTTATACTGGTTAGTTACACTGGTTAGTTACACTGGTTAGTTACACTGGTTAGTTATACTGGTTAGTTACGCTGCTTAGTTACACTGGTTAGTTACACTGGTTAGTTACACTGGTTAGTTACACTGGTTAGTTATACTGGTTAGTTACGCTGCTTAGTCACACTGGTTAGTTATACTGGTTAGTTATACTGGTTAGTTACACTGGTTAGTTACACTGGTTAGTTACACTGGTTAGTTACGCTGGTTAGTTACACTGGTTAGTTATACTGGTTAGTTACACTGGTTAGTTACACTGGTTAGTTACACTGGTTAGTTACACCAGTTAGTTACACTGGTTAGTTATACTGGTTAGTTACACTGGTTAGTTACACTGGTTAGTTACACTGGTTAGTTACACTGGTTAGTTACACTGGTTAGTTATACTGGTTAGTTACACTGGTTAGTTACACTGGTTAGTTACACTGGTTAGTCACACTGGTTAGTTATACTGGTTAGTTATACTGGTTAGTTACACTGGTTAGTTACACTGGTTAGTTACACTGGTTAGTTACACTGGTTAGTTATACTGGTTAGTTACACTGGTTAGTTACACTGGTTAGTTACACTGGTTAGTTACACTGGTTAGTTGTACTGGTTAGTTACGCTGGTTAGTTATACTGGTTAGTTATACTGGTTAGTTACACTGGTTAGTTACACTGGTTAGTTATACTGGTTAGTTACGCTGGTTAGTTACACTGGTTAGTTAAGCTGGTTAGTTACACTGGTTAGTTAAGCTGGTTAGTTACACTGGTTAGTTAAGCTGGTTAGTTACACTGGTTAGTTAAGCTGGTTAGTTAAGCTGGTTAGTTACACTGGTTAGTTACACTGGTTAGTTATACTGGTTAGTTATACTGGTTAGTTATACTGGTTAGTTGTACTGGTTAGTTACACTGGTTAGTTACACTGGTTAGTTATACTGGTTAGTTATACTGGTTAGTTACACTGGTTAGTTACACTGGTTAGTTATACTGGTTAGTTACACTGGTTAGTTACACTGGTCAGTTACACTGGTTAGTTATACTGGTTAGTTATACTGGTTAGTTACACTGGTTAGTTACACTGGTTAGTTACACTGATTAGTTACAATGGTTAGTTATACTGGTTAGTTACGCTGGTTAGTGACACTGGTTAGTTACACTGGTTAGTTACACTGGTTAGTTACACTGGTTAGTTATACTGGTTAGTTACACTGGTTAGTTACACTGGTCAGTTACACTGGTTAGTTATACTGGTTAGTTATACTGGTTAGTTACACTGGTTAGTTACACTGGTTAGTTACACTGATTAGTTACAATGGTTAGTTATACTGGTTAGTTACGCTGGTTAGTGACACTGGTTAGTTACACTGGTTAGTTACACTGGTTAGTTACACTGGTTAGTTATACTGGTTAGTTATACTGGTTAGTTACACTGGTTAGTTACACTGGTCAGTTACACTGGTCAGTTACACTGGTTAGTTATACTGGTTAGTTATACTGGTTAGTTACACTGGTTAGTTACACTGGTCAGTTACACTGGTCAGTTACACTGGTTAGTTATACTGGTCAGTTACACTGGTCAGTTACACTGGTTAGTTATACTGGTTAGTTACACTGGTTAGTGACACTGGTTAGTTATACTGGTTAGTTACACTGGTTAGTTACACTGGTCAGTTACACTGGTCAGTTACACTGGTTAGTTATACTGGTTAGTTATACTGGTTAGTTACACTGGTTAGTTACACTGGTTAGTTACACTGGTTAGTTACACTGGTTAGTTACGCTGGTCAGTTACACTGGTTAGTTATACTGGTTAGTTACACTGGTCAGTTACACTGGTCAGTTACACTGGTTAGTTATACTGGTTAGTTATACTGGTTAGTTATACTGGTTAGTTACACTGGTTAGTTACACTGGTTAGTTACACTGGTTAGTTATACTGGTTAGTTACACTGGTTAGTTACGCTGGTTAGTTACACTGGTTAGTTATACTGGTTAGTTACACTGGTTAGTTACACTGGTTAGTTACACTGGTCAGTTACACTGGTTAGTTATACTGGTTAGTTATACTGGTTAGTTACACTGGTTAGTTACACTGGTTAGTTACACTGGTTAGTTATACTGGTTAGTTATACTGGTTAGTTACACTGGTTAGTTACACTGGTTAGTTACACTGGTTAGTTACACTGGTTAGTTACGCTGGTCAGTTACACTGGTTAGTTATACTGGTTAGTTACACTGGTCAGTTACACTGGTTAGTTACACTGGTTAGTTATACTGGTTAGTTACACTGGTTAGTTATACTGGTCAGTTACACTGGTCAGTTACACTGGTCAGTTACACTGGTTAGTTATACTGGTTAGTCACACTGGTTAGTTACACTGGTTAGTTACGCTGGTCAGTTACACTGGTTAGTTACACTGGTCAGTTACACTGGTCAGTTACACTGGTTAGTTATACTGGTTAGTTACACTGGTCAGTTACACTGGTCAGTTACACTGGTCAGTTACACTGGTTAGTTACACTGGTTAGTTACACTGGTTAGTTACGCTGGTCAGTTACACTGGTTAGTTATACTGGTTAGTTACACTGGTCAGTTACACTGGTCAGTTACACTGGTTAGTTATACTGGTTAGTTATACTGGTTAGTTACACTGGTTAGTTACACTGGTTAGTTACACTGGTTAGTTACACTGGTTAGTTATACTGGTTAGTTACACTGGTTAGTTACGCTGGTTAGTTACACTGGTTAGTTATACTGGTTAGTTACACTGGTTAGTTACACTGGTTAGTTACACTGGTTAGTTACACTGGTCAGTTACACTGGTTAGTTACACTGGTTAGTTACACTGGTTAGTTACACTGGTCAGTTACACTGGTTAGTTATACTGGTTAGTTACACTGGTTAGTTACACTGGTTAGTTACACTGGTCAGTTACACTGGTTAGTTACACTGGTTAGTTACGCTGGTTAGTTATACTGGTTAGTTACACTGGTTAGTTACACTGGTTAGTTACACTGGTTAGTTACACTGGTCAGTTACACTGGTTAGTTACGCTGGTTAGTTACGCTGGTTAGTTACGCTGGTTAGTTACACTGGTTAGTTAAGCTGGTTAGTTACACTGGTTAGTTACACTGGTCAGTTACACTGGTTAGTTACACTGGTTAGTTACGCTGGTTAGTTATACTGGTTAGTTAAGCTGGTTAGTTAAGCTGGTTAGTTACGCTGGTTAGTTAAGCTGGTTAGTTATGCTGGTTAGTGACACTGGTTAGTTATACTGGTTAGTTATACTGGTTAGTTATACTGGTTAGTTACACTGGTTAGTTATACTGGTTAGTTATACTGGTTAGTTACACTGGTTAGTTATACTGGTTAGTTACACTGGTTAGTTATACTGGTTAGTTACACTGGTTAGTTACACTGGTTACACTGGTTAGTTATACTGGTTAGTTATACTGGTTAGTTACACTGGTTAGTTACGCTGGTTAGTGACACTGGTTAGTTACACTGGTTAGTTATACTGGTTAGTTACGCTGGTTAGTTACGCTGGTTAGTGACACTGGTTAGTTACACTGGTTAGTTATGCTGGTTAGTGACACTGGTTAGTTATACTGGTTAGTTACACTGGTTAGTTACGCTGGTTAGTGACACTGGTTAGTTACACTGGTTAGTTATACTGGTTGGTTACACTGGTTAGTTACACTGGTTACACTGGTTAGTTATACTGGTTAGTTATACTGGTTAGTTACACTGGTTAGTTACGCTGGTTAGTGACACTGGTTAGTTACACTGGTTAGTTATACTGGTTAGTTACGCTGGTTAGTTACGCTGGTTAGTGACACTGGTTAGTTACACTGGTTAGTTATGCTGGTTAGTGACACTGGTTAGTTATACTGGTTACACTGGTTAGTTACACTGGTTAGTTACACTGGTTACACTGGTTAGTTACACTGGTTAGTTATACTGGTTAGTTATACTGGTTAGTTACACTGGTTAGTTATACTGGTTAGTTATACTGGTTAGTTATACTGGTTAGTTACACTGGTTAGTTACGCTGGTTAGTGACACTGGTTAGTTACACTGGTTAGTTACACTGGTTAGTTACACTGGTTGGTTACACTGGTTAGTTACACTGGTTACACTGGTTAGTTACACTGGTTAGTTACACTGGTTAGTTACACTGGTTAGTGACACTGGTTGGTTACACTGGTTAGTTACACTGGTTAGTTACACTGGTTAGTAACACTGGTTAGTTATACTGGTTAGTTACACTGGTTAGTTATGCTGGTTAGTGACACTGGTTAGTTATACTGGTTAGTTATACTGGTTAGTTATACTGGTTAGTTACACTGGTTAGTTATACTGGTTAGTTATACTGGTTAGTTATACTGGTTAGTTACACTGGTTAGTTACGCTGGTTAGTGACACTGGTTAGTTACACTGGTTAGTTACACTGGTTAGTTACACTGGTTGGTTACACTGGTTAGTTACACTGGTTACACTGGTTAGTTACGCTGGTTAGTGACACTGGTTAGTTACACTGGTTAGTGACACTGGTTGGTTACACTGGTTAGTTACACTGGTTAGTTACACTGGTTAGTAACACTGGTTAGTTATACTGGTTAGTTACACTGGTTAGTTACGCTGGTTAGTGACACTGGTTAGTTACACTGGTTAGTTATACTGGTTAGTTACGCTGGTTAGTCACACTGGTTAGTTACACTGGTTAGTTACACTGGTTAGTAACACTGGTTAGTTACACTGGTTAGTTACACTGGTTAGTTATGCTGGTTAGTTACGCTGGTTAGTTACACTGGTTAGTTACACTGGTTAGTAACACTGGTTAGTTACACTGGTTAGTTACACTGGTTAGTTATGCTGGTTAGTTACGCTGGTTAGTTACACTGGTTAGTTATACTGGTTAGTGACACTGGTTAGTTGTACTGGTCAGTCTGGTGAACCTGTCTCACCCTCAGGTGTGCGGCTGCAGACCGTCTCTGTGCCGGCGTTGGAGACGACCTCGTGTTGTTTTGGCGGTGCAGATTATTCCGACCTCTACGTGACCTCGGCCCGGATGAGCCCCGACCAATCAGAGAGCAGCCAGCAGGCCGGAGGCATCTTCAGGGTGAGACTCACCCGTCTCACCTGTCTCACTGACTCACCCGTCTCACCTGTCTCACTGACTCACCTGTCTCACCCGTCTCACTGACTCACCTGTCTCACCCGTCTCACTGACTCACCTGTCTCACCCGTCTCACTGACTCACCTGTCTCACTGACTCACCTGTCTCACCCGTCTCACTGACTCACCCGTCTCACCCGTCTCACTGACTCACCCGTCTCACTGTCTCACCTGTCTCACCTGTCTCACTGACTCACCTGTCTCACTGACTCACCTGTCTCACCTGTCTCACTGACTCACCTGTCTCACTGACTCACCTGTCTCACCTGTCTCACTGACTCACCTGACTCACCTGTCTCACCTGTCTCACTGACTCACCTGTCTCACTGACTCACCTGTCTCACCTGTCTCACTGACTCACCTGTCTCACTGACTCACCCGTCTCACCTGTCTCACTGTCTCACCCGTCTCACTGACTCACCTGTCTCACTGACTCACCTGTCTCACCTGTCTCACTGACTCACCTGTCCCACCTGTCTCACTGACTCACCTGTCTCACCTGTCTCACTGACTCACCTGTCTCACTGACTCACCTGTCTCACCTGTCTCACTGTCTCACTGACTCACCCGTCTCACCTGTCTCACTGACTCACCTGTCTCACTGACTCACCTGTCCCACCTGTCTCACTGACTCACCTGTCTCACTGACTCACCTGTCTCACCTGTCTCACTGACTCACCTGTCTCACCGTCTCACTGACTCACCCGTCTCACCTGTCTCACTGACTCACCTGTCTCACTGACTCACCTGTCTCACCTGTCTCACTGACTCACCTGTCTCACCGACTCACCTGTCTCACCTGTCTCACTGACTCACCTGTCTCACTGACTCACCTGTCTCACCTGTCTCACTGACTCACCTGTCTCACTGACTCACCTGTCTCACCTGTCTCACTGACTCACCTGTCTCACCTGTCTCACTGACTCACCCGTCTCACCTGTCTCACTGACTCACCTGTCTCACCTGTCTCACTGACTCACCTGTCTCACTGACTCACCTGTCTCACCTGTCTCACTGACTCAACTGTCTCACCGACTCATCTGTCTCACCGACTCACCCGTCTCACCTGTCTCACCGACTCACCCGTCTCACTGACTCACCTGTCTCACCGACTCACCTGTCTCACCTGTCTCACTGACTCACCTGTCTCACTGACTCACCTGTCTCACTGACTCACCTGTCTCACCTGTCTCACTGACTCACCTGTCTCACCGACTCACCTGTCTCACCTGTCTCACTGACTCACCTGTCTCACTGACTCACCTGTCTCACTGACTCACCTGTCTCACCTGTCTCACTGACTCACCTGTCTCACTGACTCACCTGTCTCACCTGTCTCACTGACTCACCTGTCTCACCTGTCTCACTGACTCACCCGTCTCACCTGTCTCACTGACTCACCTGTCTCACCTGTCTCACTGACTCACCTGTCTCACTGACTCACCTGTCTCACCTGTCTCACTGACTCAACTGTCTCACCGACTCATCTGTCTCACCGACTCACCCGTCTCACCTGTCTCACCGACTCACCCGTCTCACTGACTCACCTGTCTCACCGACTCACCTGTCTCACCTGTCTCACTGACTCACCTGTCTCACTGACTCACCTGTCTCACTGACTCACCTGTCTCACTGACTCACCTGTCTCACCTGTCTCACTGACTCACCCGTCTCACCTGTCTCACTGACTCACCTGTCTCACTGACTCACCTGTCTCACCTGTCTCACTGACTCACCTGTCTCACTGACTCACCTGTCTCACTGACTCACCTGTCTCACTGACTCACCTGTCTCACCTGTCTCACTGACTCACCTGTCTCACCTGTCTCACTGACTCACCTGTCTCACTGACTCACCTGTCTCACCTGTCTCACTGACTCACCTGTCTCACCGACTCATCTGTCTCACCGACTCACCCGTCTCACCTGTCTCACCGACTCACCCGTCTCACTGACTCACCTGTCTCACCGACTCACCCGTCTCACTGACTCACCTGTCTCACCTGTCTCACTGACTCACCTGTCTCACCTGTCTCACTGACTCACCTGTCTCACCGACTCACCCGTCTCACTGACTCACCCGTCTCACTGACTGTGTGTGTGTGTGTGTGTGTGTGTGTGTGTGTGTGTGTCTCAGGTGACAGGACTCGGGGTCAAGGGTCGTCCTTCAAACTTGTTCTCCGGGTGAAGAAACAGCCAATCACAGCGCAGAGGGGAACAGCCAATCACAGCGCAGAGGGGAAACAGCCAATCACAGCACAGAGGGGAAACAGCCAATCACAGCGCAGAGGGGAAACAGCCAATCACAGCACAGAGGGGAAACAGCCAATCACAGCGCAGAGGGGGAAACAGCCAATCACAGCACAGAGGGGAAACAGCCAATCACAGCGCAGAGGGAAACAGCCAATCACAGCGCAGAGGGAAACAGCCAATCACAGCACAGAGGGAAACAGCCAATCACAGCACAGAGAGAAACAGCCAATCACAGCACAGAGAGAAACAGCCAATCACAGCACAGAGAGAAACAGCCAATCACAGCACAGAGGAAACAGCCAATCACAGCACAGAGGGGAACAGCCAATCACAGCACAGAGAGAAACAGCCAATCACAGCACAGAGGGGAACAGCCAATCACAGCACAGAGAGAAAACAGCCAATCACAGCACAGGTTGTGTTGAATGCTCAGTCCTGATTGGTCGGTTGGTCGGAGGAGCGTTTTTTTAACCAATAAAATCCCTTTAAATCAAAACGGTGGATTTCTTCATGAAAACAGGAATGAATGAATCACAGCAGCCGTGTGGACAGGTGTGTGTGTGTGTGTGTGTGTGTGTCTCAGTGAGGACAGACGTCATGTGGACAGGTGTGTGTGTGTGTCTCAGTGAGGACAGGTGTGTGTGTGTGTCTCAGTAAGGACAGACGTGGTGTGGACAGGTGTGTGTGTGTGTGTGTGTCAGTAAGGGACAGGTGTGTGTGTGTCAGTAAGGACAGGTGTGTGTGTGTCAGTAAGGACAGGTGTGTGTGTCAGTAAGGACAGACGTCGTGTAGACAGGTGTGTGTGTGTGTGTGTGTCAGTAAGGACAGGTGTGTGTGTGTCAGTAAGGACAGGTGTGTGTGTGTCAGTAAGGACAGGTGTGTGTGTCAGTAAGGACAGACGTCGTGTAGACAGGTGTGTGTGTTGTGTGTCAGTAAGGACAGACGTCGTGTAGACAGGTGTGTGTGTGTCTCAGTAAGGACAGACGTCGTGTAGACAGGTGTGTGTGTGTGTGTGTGTGTGTGTCAGTAAGGACAGACGTCGTGTAGACAGGTGTGTGTGTGTGTCAGTAAGGACAGACGTCGTGTGGACAGGTGTGTGTGTGTGTGTGTGTCAGTAAGGACAGGTGTGTGTGTGTCTCAGGTGTGTGTGTGTGTCAGTAAGGACAGGTGTGTGTGTGTCTCAGGTGTGTGTGTGTGTCAGTAAGGACAGGTGTGTGTGTGTGTGTGTGTCAGTAAGGACAGGTGTGTGTGTGTGTATGTGTCAGTAAGGACAGGTGTGTGTGTGTGTGTGTGTGTGTGTGTGTCAGTAAGGACAGGTGTGTGTGTGTGTCTCAGGTGTGTGTGTGTCAGTAAGGACAGGTGTGTGTGTGTCTCAGGTGTGTGTGTGTCAGTAAGGACAGGTGTGTGTGTGTGTGTGTGAGTAAGGACAGGTGTGTGTGTGTCTCAGGTGTGTGTGTGTCAGTAAGGACAGGTGTGTGTGTGTGTCTCAGGTGTGTGTGTGTCAGTAAGGACAGGTGTGTGTGTGTCTCAGGTGTGTGTGTGTCAGTAAGGACAGGTGTGTGTGTGTGTGTGTGAGTAAGGACAGGTGTGTGTGTGTCTCAGGTGTGTGTGTGTCAGTAAGGACAGGTGTGTGTGTGTCTCAGGTGTGTGTGTGTCAGTAAGGACAGGTGTGTGTGTGTGTGTGTGAGTAAGGACAGGTGTGTGTGTGTGTGTGTGAGTAAGGACAGGTGTGTGTGTGTCTCAGGTGTGTGTGTGTCAGTAAGGACAGGTGTGTGTGTGTGTGTGTCAGTAAGGACAGGTGTGTGTGTGTCTCAGGTGTGTGTGTGTGTCAGTAAGGACAGGTGTGTGTGTCTCAGGTGTCTTTATTGACAGAGTGCAGAATCATCATCAGGAACACGAGCGTCTACAAAACGTCTGTACACGTAAAAAACTCTGTTTCAACTCTGCTGTTGGTCTTCAGTTCAGGTCTGAGACCAGGAGGGGGGGCAGGGGGGGCAGGAGGGGACAGGGGGGCAGGGGGGGGGGGGGGGGGGACGGGGGGGCAGGAGGACGCCTGGGTCCCCACAGAGACACCGAGTCTGGACTCAGCAGGCCCGTGTTGGTCCAGGGGGGCTCAGTCCGTCCGGGCCGGAGACGAACGCTGCAGGTGTGTCCACGTCTGTCCTGGGTTTCCTGTTGGTGCAGGTGCAGGTCCTCAGGTGAGTCCAGACCCGAGCCTCAGCAGCAGACCGCCTCGTCCTCAGGTGAGTCCAGACCTGAGCCTCAGCAGCAGACCGCCTCGTCCTCAGGTGAGTCCAGACCTGAGCCTCAGGAGCAGACCGCCTCGTCCTCAGGTGAGTCCAGACCTGAGCCTCAGCAGCAGACCGCCTCGTCCTCAGGTGAGTCCAGACCTGAGCCTCAGGAGCAGACCGCCTCGTCCTCAGGTGAGTCCAGACCTGAGCCTCAGCAGCAGACCGCCTCGTCCTCAGGTGAGTCCAGACCCGAGCCTCAGCAGCAGACCGCCTCGTCCTCAGGTGAGTCCAGACCTGAGCCTCAGCAGCAGACCGCCTCGTCGTCCTCAGGTGAGTCCAGACCCGAGCCTCAGCAGCAGACCGCCTCGTCCTCAGGTGAGTCCAGACCCGAGCCTCAGCAGCAGACCGCCTCCTCGTCCTCAGGTGAGTCCAGACCCGAGCCTCAGCAGCAGACCGCCTCGTCCTCAGGTGAGTCCAGACCCGAGCCTCAGCAGCAGACCGCCTCCTCGTCCTCAGGTGAGTCCAGACCCGAGCCTCAGCAGCAGACCGCCTCGTCCTCAGGTGAGTCCAGACCTGAGCCTCAGCAGCAGACCGCCTCGTCCTCAGGTGAGTCCAGACCTGAGCCTCAGCAGCAGACCGCCTCGTCCTCAGGTGAGTCCAGACCTGAGCCTCAGCAGCAGACCGCCTCGTCCTCAGGTGAGTCCAGACCCGAGCCTCAGCAGCAGACCGCCTCGTCCTCAGGTGAGTCCAGACCTGAGCCTCAGCAGCAGACCGCCTCGTCCTCAGGTGAGTCCAGACCTGAGCCTCAGCAGCAGACCGCCTCGTCCTCAGGTGAGTCCAGACCTGAGCCTCAGCAGCAGACCGCCTCCTCGTCCTCAGGTGAGTCCAGACCCGAGCCTCAGCAGCAGACCGCCTCGTCCTCAGGTGAGTCCAGACCCGAGCCTCAGCAGCAGACCGCCTCGGCGCCCTCTTGTTCTGTCCTCGTCACGTCTCAAACTGAGGCCTGAGCTCCAGAGCTTCACCTTTGGAAGCTCAAAGTTTCTGGATGAAACAAGTTTTTTTCTGCTGGTGTGGCTCCGGTGCTAGCTAACGGGCTAACAGGCTAACGTGCTAACAGGCTAACGGGCTAACAGGCTAACGTGCTAACAGCGGGACCTCGGGGGCGGAGACACTTTGTTTCTTGTTAAAACAGTTTTCTGTCGGTAAAAACAGCAGAACACGATAAAGTGAAAGGAGAAGAACCCTGTACAGATCCAGTTACAGACACAGAGGGGACCAGGACCAGGACCAGGACCAGGACCAGAACCAGGACCAGGACCAGGACCAGAGCCAGGACCAGGACCAGGACCAGGACCAGAACCAGGACCAGGACCAGAGCCAGGACCAGAGCCAGGACCAGGACCAGAGCCAGGACCAGAGCCAGGACCAGAGCCAGGACCAGGACCAGGACCAGAGCCAGGACCAGGACCAGGATCAGGACCAGGACCAGGATCAGGACCAGGACCAGAGCCAGGACCAGAGCCAGGACCAGGACCAGAGCCAGGACCAGAACCAGGACCAGAGCCAGGACCAGGACCAGGACCAGGACCAGGTCTCTGGGTCAGGACTTATGCTGCGATCACATCGCAAACGCGAGCAATGTGCTGCTTGATCATATTTGGACCTTTGCGTCAACCGCGCACTTTGAGCGTGGAGGCAGGTAGCAGCCGAGGCGGCGAGCTAACCGAAGCTAACTGAAGCTAACCTTAGCTAACTGAAGCTAACCGAAGCTAACTGAAGCTAACCGAAGCTAACCGAAGCTAACTGAAGCTAACTGAAGCTAACCGAAGCTAACTGAAGCTAACCGAAGCTAACCCGCGGCTCAGCTCTGCTGTTGTGCTGAATGCAGTGATGCTAATGCTAACAGCTAACAGGGACCTGAACACAGAACAGAGATGAGCTCAGATGAAGTGATTTGACCTCTGGAGACGTTCGGGGCGCCGCCGCTCTCCTGCGGGTCACACCGGACACGCCTCGCTCCGCACTGACGCAAGTATAGATGGGTTTTCACGTCTATCGCGCTGCGAATGAAGCGAGGGAGGCGGCTGCGTCCGTGGTGGGCGATGTGATCACAGCATGAGGGGTCAGAGGTCAGGGTCCCGTGGCGTTGGTGAACCCGGTCCGTTCCCGTAAAACAAGTTAAAAA
>NW_028154873.1:2500-33078 GCF_963691815.1 Echiichthys vipera | reverse complement strand
AACATTAATTTGATTATTTACAGAAAACAAAGTTCAGCTGATTTGAGGAAAAAACGACAAATGGAAACTTTTACGAACATTTGGCTGAAAAACATTAATTTCATTAAATCACATTAATTAAATTTAATAACATTTATTAATTTAAACCAAAACTTTGTTTTAAACTGGAATAATTTTACAGTTTCTGATAAAAAAATTAAACATTTTAGTTAAATAAAAGAAAAGTTCGCGACAAAATCAGAATTAAATGTTCTGTTGTTTATTTATATTCTTATTTTTTTATATATTATATTTATTTTTATTCTTTTGTTTGATTTAGTTTTTTAATCTGAATCTTTTTTGATTCACTGAAAAAAATTTTTTTTAGTTTTGATAAAAAGAAACAAATAAAAACATGTTTGTAAAAATAATAATAATGTGAATTAAACACAGAAGAGTAAATATTAACAACAATAACAATAATATTAATAATCTGGTGCAGTTGTGGGTCCGGACCCCGTGGATCCGGACCCCGTGGATCCGGACCCCGTGGACCGGACCCCGTGGATCCGGACTCCGTGGATCCGGACCCCGTGGATCCGGACCCCGTGGATCCGGGTCAGTACTGACGGTTTCTCTTGGTCCCCCAGGGTCCCGGGTACGACGCGTCCTCGGGGGTCTCGGGCTCCGTGGACTTCCACCGGTTCGGGTCCGTGGGTCCGTACGCGTTCGGGGACGCGTGCTACAGGAAGAACGCCACGCGGGACGCCACGGCCACGCTGAAGGCCTGGCTCACGGAGCACCGCAGGAACCCGTACCCCACCAAGGGCGAGAAGATCATGCTCGCCATCGTCACCAAGATGACGCTGACGCAGGTGTCCACGTGGTTCGCCAACGCGCGCCGCCGCCTCAAGAAGGAGAACAAGGTCACGTGGACCCCCAGGCACCGCAGCGAGGACGAGGAGGACGAGGACCACATCGACCTGGAGGGGACCGCCCACGACCACGAGCCCCACAGGACCGCCCACGACCACGAGACCCTCAGGGCCCACGACCACGACCACGAGCCCCTCAGAGCCCACGACCACGAGCGCCTCAGGGCCCACGACCACGACCACGAGCGCCTCAGAGCCCACGACCACGAGCGCCTCAGTGCCGCCGCCGAGACGGACGCAAAGAGCCAAGAAGGTGAGTGAGAGGACGAAGAGAAATCCAACAGTCCTCTTTTCTATGAGAGGACTGTTGGATTAGAGGACTGTTAAATTAGAGGACTGTTGGATTATAGGACTGTGGGATTAGAGGACTATTGGATTAGAGGACTGCTGGATTAGAGGACTGTTGGATTAGAGGACTGTTGGATTAGAGGACTGTGGGATTAGAGGACTGTTGGATTAGAAGACTGTTGGATTAGAGGACTGTTGGATTAGAGGACTGTGGAATTATAGGACTGTGGGATTATAGGACTGTGGGATTAGAGGACTGTTGGATTAGAGGACTGTTGGATTAGAGGACTGTGGGATTAGAGGACTGTTGGATTAGGGGACTGTGGGATTAGAGGACTGTGGAATTATAGGACTGTGGGATTATAGGACTGTGGGATTAGAGGACTGTGGGATTAGAGGACTGTTGGATTAGAAGACTGTGGGATTAGAGGACTGTGGGATTAGAGGACTGTTGGATTAGGGGACTGTTGGATTAGAGGACTGTTGGATTAGAGGACTGTGGGATTAGAGGACTGTTGGATTAGAGGACTGTGGGATTAGAGGACTGTTGGATTAGAGGACTGTTGGATTAGAGGACTGCTGGATTAGAGGACTGTTGGATTAGAGGACTGTTGGATTAGGGGACTGTGGGATTAGAGAACTGTGGGATTAGAGGACTGTTGGATTAGGGGACTGTGGGATTAGAGGACTGTGGGATTATAGGACTGTGGGATTAGAGGACTGTGGGATTAGAGGACTGTTGGATTAGAGGACTGTTGGATTAGAGGACTGTGGGATTAGAGGACTGTTGGATTAGAGGACTGTGGGATTATAGGACTGTGGGATTAGAGGACTGTTGGATTAGAGGACTGCTGGATTAGAGGACTGTTGGATTAGAGGACTGCTGGATTAGAGGACTGTTGGATCAGAGGACTGTTGGATTAGAGGACTGCTGGATTAGAGGACTGTTGGATTAGAGGACTGTTGGATTAGAGGACTGTTGGATTAGAGGACTGTTAGATTAGAGGACTGCTGGATTAGAGGACTGTTGGATTAGAGGACTGCTGGATTAGAGGACTGTTGGATTAGAGGACTGTTGGATTAGAGGACTGTTAGATTAGAGGACTGCTGGATTAGAGGACTGTTGGATTAGAGGACTGCTGGATTAGAGGACTGCTGGATTAGAGGACTGTTGGATCAGAGGACTGTTAGATTAAAGGACTGTTAGATTAGAGGACTGCTGGATTAGAGGACTGTTGGATTAGAGGACTGTTGGATTAGAGGACTGCTGGATTAGAGGACTGTTGGATTAGAGGGCTGTTAAATTAGGGGACTGTTGGATTAGAGGACTGCTGGATTAGAGGACTGTTGGATTAGAGGACTGTTAAATTAGGGGACTGTTGGATTAGAGGACTGCTGGATTAGAGGACTGTTGGATTAGAGGGCTGTTAAATTAGGGGACTGTTGGATTAGAGGACTGTTGGATTAGAGGACTGTTGGATTAGAGGACTGTTGGATTAGAGGACTGCTGGATTAGATGACTGTGGGATTAGAGGACTGTTGGATTAGAGGACTGTTGGATTAGAGGACTGTTGGATTAGAGGACTGTGGGATTAGAGGACTGTTGGATTAGAGGACTGTGGGATTAGAGGACTGTGGGATTAGAGGACTGTGGGATTAGAGGACTGTTGGATTAGAGGACTGTGGGATTAGAGGACTGTTGGATTAGAGGACTGTTGGATTAGAGGACTGTTGGATTAGAGGACTGTTAAATTAGGGGACTGTTAAATTAGGGGACTGTTGGATTCGAGGACTGTGGGATTAGAGGACTGCTGGATTCGAGGACTGCTGGATTAGAGGACTGTTGGATTAGAGGACTGTGGGATTAGATGACTGTTGGATTAGAGGACTGTTGGATTAGAGGACTGTGGGATTAGAGGACTGCTGGATTAGAGGACTGTTGGATTAGAGGACTGTGGGATTAGAGGACTGCTGGATTAGAGGACTGCTGGATTCGAGGACTGTTGGATTAGAGGACTGTGGGATTAGAGGACTGCTGGATTAGAGGTCTGTTGGATTAGAGGACTGTTGGATTAGAGGACTGTGGGATTAGAGGACTGTTGGATTAGAGGACTGTTGGATTAGAGGACTGTTGGATTAGAGGTCTGTTAATAAATTGACTCAGAATCGAACCGTCTTCTCTTCTCGTCTGCAGCGTCCCGTCTCCTCGTCTCCACGCCGACGTCCTGCTTCATTGATCCGGACTCTACAGACCCGGGGGACCGGAGGCCCCTGAACCACGTCCCGGGCCCCCCCACCTCAGACGCAGCCCCTCCCCAGAGCAGGTCCCCGGGGACGGACTCCTGCGACGCCACCCGGGGGCCCAACGCGGCCCCCAAACCCAAACTGTGGTCCCTGGCTGAGATCGCCACGTCCTCAGATACAAATAAAGGATCTGGGGCCTCTTCACGGAGCAGGGGGTCCACGTTAGGGGCCGCCCCGCCCCGACACCTCTACTACCCCTCGCCCTTTATCCCCGGGTACTGCAGCTACGGCGCCCTGGGGCCCGGACCGCACCCGGCGGTGCTGCAGAGAGCCGAGGCCGCCGCCAGAGACTGCAGACTACGCCGACAGGGTCAGCTGGACCTCCACGAACTCAAGAGAGGCATGACCAACGTGTAGACCTGGGACCACTTACCTGGGACCACCTACCCGGGACCACCTACCTGGGACCACCTACCCAGGACCACTTACCTGGGACCACCTACCCGGGACCACTTACCTGGGACCACCTACCTGGGACCACCTACCTGGGACCACCTACCTGGGACCACCTACCTGGGACCACTTACCTGGGACCACCTACCCAGGACCACTTACCTGGGACCACCTACCTGGGACCAGGTACTGGGACCAGTACTGGTGGGATTGTCTCTGGATTTTAAGGAAGCTTGACTGGACCCAGACCAGGTCCTGCTGCGGCATCGGACTTTGATTAAAACCACAAATGTTCAGTTTTCACTGTTTTTATAAGTTGATGTAAATTTTGTTTCATTAAAAAAGTTTCACTGAAACACGTGTGTTAAAGTGTCCTCTAGGAGCATAAACGTGTGTTAAAGTGTCCTCTAGGAGCATAAACGTGTGTTAAAGTGTCCTCTAGGAGCATAAACGTGTGTTAAAGTGTCCTCTAGGAGCATAAACGTGTGTTAAAGTGTCCTCTAGGAGCATAAACGTGTGTTAAAGTGTTCTCTAGGAGCATAAACGTGTGTTAAAGTGTCCTCTAGGAGCATAAACGTGTGCTAAAGTGTCCTCTAGGAGCATAAACGTGTGCTAAAGTGTCCTCTAGGAGCATAAACGTGTGTTAAAGTGTCCTCTAGGAACATAAACGTGTGTTAAAGTGTCCTCTAGGAGCATAAACGTGTGTTAAAGTGTCCTCTAGGAGCATAAACGTGTGCTAAAGTGTCCTCTAGGAGCATAAACGTGTGTTAAAGTGTCCTCTAGGAACATAAACGTGTGTTAAAGTGTCCTCTAGGAGCATAAACGTGTGTTAAAGTGTTCTCTAGGAGCATAAACGTGTGTTAAAGTGTCCTCTAGGAGCATAAACGTGTGCTAAAGTGTCCTCTAGGAGCATAAACGTGTGTTAAAGTGTCCTCTAGGAGCATAAACGTGTGTTAAAGTGTCCTCTAGGAGCATAAACGTGTGTTAAAGTGTCCTCTAGGAACATAAACGTGTGTTAAAGTGTCCTCTAGGAGCATAAACGTGTGTTAAAGTGTCCTCTAGGAGCATAAACGTGTGCTAAAGTGTCCTCTAGGAGCATAAACGTGTGTTAAAGTGTCCTCTAGGAACATAAACGTGTGTTAAAGTGTCCTCTAGGAGCATAAACGTGTGTTAAAGTGTTCTCTAGGAGCATAAACGTGTGTTAAAGTGTCCTCTAGGAGCATAAACGTGTGCTAAAGTGTCCTCTAGGAGCATAAACGTGTGTTAAAGTGTCCTCTAGGAGCATAAACGTGTGTTAAAGTGTCCTCTAGGAGCATAAACGTGTGCTAAAGTGTCCTCTAGGAGCATAAACGTGTGCTAAAGTGTCCTCTAGGAGCATAAACGTGTGCTAAAGTGTCCTCTAGGAGCATAAACGTGTGTTAAAGTGTCCTCTAGGAGCATAAACGTGTGTTAAAGTGTCCTCTAGGAGCATAAACGTGTGTTAAAGTGTTCTCTAGGAGCATAAACGTGTGTTAAAGTGTCCTCTAGGAGCATAAACGTGTGTTAAAGTGTCCTCTAGGAGCATAAACGTGTGTTAAAGTGTCCTCTAGGAGCATAAACGTGTGCTAAAGTGTCCTCTAGGAGCATAAACGTGTGCTAAAGTGTCCTCTAGGAGCATAAACGTGTGCTAAAGTGTCCTCTAAGAGCATAAACGTGTGTTAAAGTGTCCTCTAGGAGCATAAACGTGTGCTAAAGTGTCCTCTAGGAGCATAAACGTGTGTTAAAGTGTCCTCTAGGAGCATAAACGTGTGTTAAAGTGTCCTCTAGGAGCATAAACGTGTGTTAAAGTGTCCTCTAGGAGCATAAACGTGTGCTAAAGTGTCCTCTAGGAGCATAAACGTGTGCTAAAGTGTCCTCTAGGAGCATAAACGTGTGCTAAAGTGTCCTCTAGGAGCATAAATGTGTGTTAAAGTGTCCTCTAGGAGCATAAACGTGTGCTAAAGTGTCCTCTAGGAGCATCAACGTGTGTTAAAGTGTCCTTTAGGAGCTTAAACATGTGTTAAAGTGTCCTCTAGGAGCATAAACGTGTGTTAAAGTGTCCTCTAGGAGCATAAACGTGTGTTAAAGTGTCCTCTAGGAGCATAAACGTGTGGTAAAGTGTCATCTAGGAGCATAAACGTGTGCTAAAGTGTCCTCTAGGAGCATAAACGTGTGCTAAAGTGTCCTCTAGGAGCATAAACGTGTGTTAAAGTGTCCTCTAGGAGCATAAACGTGTGTTAAAGTGTCCTCTAGGAACATAAACGTGTGTTAAAGTGTCCTCTAGGAGCATAAACGTGTGTTAAAGTGTCCTCTAGGAGCATAAACGTGTGCTAAAGTGTCCTCTAGGAGCATAAACGTGTGTTAAAGTGTCCTCTAGGAGCATAAACGTGTGTTAAAGTGTCCTCTAGGAGCATAAACGTGTGCTAAAGTGTCCTCTAGGAGCATTAAACGTGTGTTAAAGTGTCCTCTAGGAGCATAAACGTGTGTTAAAGTGTCCTCTAGGAGCATAAACGTGTGCTAAAGTGTCCTCTAGGAGCATAAACGTGTGTTAAAGTGTCCTCTAGGCGCATAAACTTGTTAAAGTGTCCTCTAGGAGCATAAACGTGTGCTAAAGTGTCCTCTAGGAGCATAAACGTGTGCTAAAGTGTCCTCTAGGAGCATAAACGTGTGTTAAAGTGTCCTCTAGGAGCGTAAACTTGTTAAAGTGTCCTCTAGGAGCATAAACGTGTGCTAAAGTGTCCTCTAGGAGCATAAACGTGTGCTAAAGTGTCCTCTAGGAGCATAAACGTGTGTTAAAGTGTCCTCTAGGAACATAAACGTGTGTTAAAGTGTCCTCTAGGAGCATAAACGTGTGCTAAAGTGAACTCTAGGAGCATAAACGTGTGTTAAAGTGTCCTCTAGGAGCATAAACGTGTGCAAAAGTGTCCTCTAGGCGCATAAACTTGTTAAAGTGTCCTCTAGGAGCATAAACGTGTGCTAAAGTGTCCTCTAGGAGCATAAACGTGTGCTAAAGTGTCCTCTAGGAGCATAAACGTGTGTTAAAGTGTCCTCTAGGAGCATAAACGTGTGTTAAAGTGTCCTCTAGGAACATAAACGTGTGTTAAAGTGTCCTCTAGGAGCATAAACGTGTGCTAAAGTGTCCTCTAGGAGCATTAAACGTGTGTTAAAGTGTCCTCTAGGAGCATAAACGTGTGTTAAAGTGTCCTCTAGGAGCATAAACGTGTGCTAAAGTGTCCTCTAGGAGCATCAACGTGTGTTAAAGTGTCCTCTAGGAGCATAAACGTGTGTTAAAGTGTCCTCTAGGAGCATAAACGTGTGTTAAAGTGTCCTCTAGGAGCATAAACGTGTGCTAAAGTGTCCTCTAGGAGCATAAACGTGTGTTAAAGTGTCCTCTAGGAGCATAAACGTGTGTTAAAGTGTCCTCTAGGAGCATAAACGTGTGCTAAAGTGTCCTCTAGGAGCATAAACGTGTGCTAAAGTGTCCTCTAGGAGCATAAACGTGTGTTAAAGTGTCCTCTAGGAGCATAAACGTGTGTTAAAGTGTCCTCTAGGAACATAAACGTGTGTTAAAGTGTCCTCTAGGAGCATAAACGTGTGTTAAAGTGTCCTCTAGGAGCATAAACGTGTGTTAAAGTGTCCTCTAGGAGCATAAACGTGTGTTAAAGTGTCCTCTAGGAGCATAAACGTGTGCTAAAGTGTCCTCTAGGAGCATAAACGTGTGTTAAAGTGTCCTCTAGGAACATAAACGTGTGCTAAAGTGTCCTCTAGGAGCATAAACGTGTGCTAAAGTGTCCTCTAGGAGCATAAACGTGTGTTAAAGTGTCCTCTAGGAGCATAAACGTGTGTTAGTGTCCTCTAGGAGCATAAACGTGTGCTAAAGTGTCCTCTAGGAGCATAAACGTGTGTTAAAGTGTCCTCTAGGAACATAAACGTGTGTTAAAGTGTCCTCTAGGAGCATAAACGTGTGCTAAAGTGAACTCTAGGAGCATAAACGTGTGTTAAAGTGTCCTCTAGGAGCATAAACGTGTGCAAAAGTGTCCTCTAGGCGCATAAACTTGTTAAAGTGTCCTCTAGGAGCATAAACGTGTGCTAAAGTGTCCTCTAGGAGCATAAACGTGTGCTAAAGTGTCCTCTAGGAGCATAAACGTGTGTTAAAGTGTCCTCTAGGAGCATAAACGTGTGTTAAAGTGTCCTCTAGGAACATAAACGTGTGCTAAAGTGTCCTCTAGGAGCATAAACGTGTGCTAAAGTGTCCTCTAGGAGCATTAAACGTGTGTTAAAGTGTCCTCTAGGAGCATAAACGTGTGTTAAAGTGTCCTCTAGGAGCATAAACGTGTGCTAAAGTGTCCTCTAGGAGCATCAACGTGTGTTAAAGTGTCCTCTAGGAGCATAAACGTGTGTTAAAGTGTCCTCTAGGAGCATAAACGTGTGTTAAAGGTGACTCTAGGAGCATAAACGTGTGCTAGAGGTGACTCTAGGAGCATAAACGTGTGCTAAAGGTGACTCTAGGAGCATAAACGTGTGCTAGAGGTGACTCTAGGAGCATAAACGTGTGCTAAAGGTGACTCTAGGAGCATAAACGTGTGCTAGAGGTGACTCTAGGAGCATAAACGTGTGCTAAAGGTGACTCTAGGAGCATAAACGTGTGCTAAAGGTGACTCTAGGAGCATAAACGTGTGCTAAAGTGTCCTCTAGGAGCATAAACGTGTGTTAAAGTGTCCTCTAGGAGCATAAACGTGTGTTAAAGTGTCCTCTAGGAGCATAAACGTGTGCTAAAGTGTCCTCTAGGAGCATAAACGTGTGTTAAAGTGTCCTCTAGGAACATAAACGTGTGTTAAAGTGTCCTCTAGGAGCATAAACGTGTGTTAAAGTGTCCTCTAGGAGCATAAACGTGTGTTAAAGTGTCCTCTAGGAGCATAAACGTGTGCTAAAGTGTCCTCTAGGAGCATTAAACGTGTGCTAAAGTGTCCTCTAGGAGCATAAACGTGTGTTAAAGTGTCCTCTAGGAGCATAAACGTGTGTTAAAGTGTCCTCTAGGAGCATAAACGTGTGTTAAAGTGTCCTCTAGGAACATAAACGTGTGTTAAAGTGTCCTCTAGGAGCATAAACGTGTGCTAAAGTGTCCTCTAGGAGCATCAACGTGTGTTAAAGTGTCCTTTAGGAGCTTAAACATGTGTTAAAGTGTCCTCTAGGAGCATAAACGTGTGTTAAAGTGTCCTCTAGGAGCATAAACGTGTGTTAAAGTGTCCTCTAGGAGCATAAACGTGTGGTAAAGTGTCATCTAGGAGCATAAACGTGTGCTAAAGTGTCCTCTAGGAGCATAAACGTGTGCTAAAGTGTCCTCTAGGAGCATAAACGTGTGTTAAAGTGTCCTCTAGGAGCATAAACGTGTGTTAAAGTGTCCTCTAGGAACATAAACGTGTGTTAAAGTGTCCTCTAGGAGCATAAACGTGTGTTAAAGTGTCCTCTAGGAGCATAAACGTGTGCTAAAGTGTCCTCTAGGAGCATAAACGTGTGTTAAAGTGTCCTCTAGGAGCATAAACGTGTGTTAAAGTGTCCTCTAGGAGCATAAACGTGTGCTAAAGTGTCCTCTAGGAGCATTAAACGTGTGTTAAAGTGTCCTCTAGGAGCATAAACGTGTGTTAAAGTGTCCTCTAGGAGCATAAACGTGTGCTAAAGTGTCCTCTAGGAGCATAAACGTGTGTTAAAGTGTCCTCTAGGCGCATAAACTTGTTAAAGTGTCCTCTAGGAGCATAAACGTGTGCTAAAGTGTCCTCTAGGAGCATAAACGTGTGCTAAAGTGTCCTCTAGGAGCATAAACGTGTGTTAAAGTGTCCTCTAGGAGCGTAAACTTGTTAAAGTGTCCTCTAGGAGCATAAACGTGTGCTAAAGTGTCCTCTAGGAGCATAAACGTGTGCTAAAGTGTCCTCTAGGAGCATAAACGTGTGTTAAAGTGTCCTCTAGGAACATAAACGTGTGTTAAAGTGTCCTCTAGGAGCATAAACGTGTGCTAAAGTGAACTCTAGGAGCATAAACGTGTGTTAAAGTGTCCTCTAGGAGCATAAACGTGTGCAAAAGTGTCCTCTAGGCGCATAAACTTGTTAAAGTGTCCTCTAGGAGCATAAACGTGTGCTAAAGTGTCCTCTAGGAGCATAAACGTGTGCTAAAGTGTCCTCTAGGAGCATAAACGTGTGTTAAAGTGTCCTCTAGGAGCATAAACGTGTGTTAAAGTGTCCTCTAGGAACATAAACGTGTGTTAAAGTGTCCTCTAGGAGCATAAACGTGTGCTAAAGTGTCCTCTAGGAGCATTAAACGTGTGTTAAAGTGTCCTCTAGGAGCATAAACGTGTGTTAAAGTGTCCTCTAGGAGCATAAACGTGTGCTAAAGTGTCCTCTAGGAGCATCAACGTGTGTTAAAGTGTCCTCTAGGAGCATAAACGTGTGTTAAAGTGTCCTCTAGGAGCATAAACGTGTGTTAAAGTGTCCTCTAGGAGCATAAACGTGTGCTAAAGTGTCCTCTAGGAGCATAAACGTGTGTTAAAGTGTCCTCTAGGAGCATAAACGTGTGTTAAAGTGTCCTCTAGGAGCATAAACGTGTGCTAAAGTGTCCTCTAGGAGCATAAACGTGTGCTAAAGTGTCCTCTAGGAGCATAAACGTGTGTTAAAGTGTCCTCTAGGAGCATAAACGTGTGTTAAAGTGTCCTCTAGGAACATAAACGTGTGTTAAAGTGTCCTCTAGGAGCATAAACGTGTGTTAAAGTGTCCTCTAGGAGCATAAACGTGTGTTAAAGTGTCCTCTAGGAGCATAAACGTGTGTTAAAGTGTCCTCTAGGAGCATAAACGTGTGCTAAAGTGTCCTCTAGGAGCATAAACGTGTGTTAAAGTGTCCTCTAGGAACATAAACGTGTGCTAAAGTGTCCTCTAGGAGCATAAACGTGTGCTAAAGTGTCCTCTAGGAGCATAAACGTGTGTTAAAGTGTCCTCTAGGAGCATAAACGTGTGTTAGTGTCCTCTAGGAGCATAAACGTGTGCTAAAGTGTCCTCTAGGAGCATAAACGTGTGTTAAAGTGTCCTCTAGGAACATAAACGTGTGTTAAAGTGTCCTCTAGGAGCATAAACGTGTGCTAAAGTGAACTCTAGGAGCATAAACGTGTGTTAAAGTGTCCTCTAGGAGCATAAACGTGTGCAAAAGTGTCCTCTAGGCGCATAAACTTGTTAAAGTGTCCTCTAGGAGCATAAACGTGTGCTAAAGTGTCCTCTAGGAGCATAAACGTGTGCTAAAGTGTCCTCTAGGAGCATAAACGTGTGTTAAAGTGTCCTCTAGGAGCATAAACGTGTGTTAAAGTGTCCTCTAGGAACATAAACGTGTGCTAAAGTGTCCTCTAGGAGCATAAACGTGTGCTAAAGTGTCCTCTAGGAGCATTAAACGTGTGTTAAAGTGTCCTCTAGGAGCATAAACGTGTGTTAAAGTGTCCTCTAGGAGCATAAACGTGTGCTAAAGTGTCCTCTAGGAGCATCAACGTGTGTTAAAGTGTCCTCTAGGAGCATAAACGTGTGTTAAAGTGTCCTCTAGGAGCATAAACGTGTGTTAAAGGTGACTCTAGGAGCATAAACGTGTGCTAGAGGTGACTCTAGGAGCATAAACGTGTGCTAAAGGTGACTCTAGGAGCATAAACGTGTGCTAGAGGTGACTCTAGGAGCATAAACGTGTGCTAAAGGTGACTCTAGGAGCATAAACGTGTGCTAGAGGTGACTCTAGGAGCATAAACGTGTGCTAAAGGTGACTCTAGGAGCATAAACGTGTGCTAAAGGTGACTCTAGGAGCATAAACGTGTGCTAAAGTGTCCTCTAGGAGCATAAACGTGTGTTAAAGTGTCCTCTAGGAGCATAAACGTGTGTTAAAGTGTCCTCTAGGAGCATAAACGTGTGCTAAAGTGTCCTCTAGGAGCATAAACGTGTGTTAAAGTGTCCTCTAGGAACATAAACGTGTGTTAAAGTGTCCTCTAGGAGCATAAACGTGTGTTAAAGTGTCCTCTAGGAGCATAAACGTGTGTTAAAGTGTCCTCTAGGAGCATAAACGTGTGCTAAAGTGTCCTCTAGGAGCATTAAACGTGTGCTAAAGTGTCCTCTAGGAGCATAAACGTGTGTTAAAGTGTCCTCTAGGAGCATAAACGTGTGTTAAAGTGTCCTCTAGGAGCATAAACGTGTGTTAAAGTGTCCTCTAGGAACATAAACTTGTTAAAGTGTCCTCTAGGAGCATAAACGTGTGCTAAAGTGAACTCTAGGAGCATAAACGTGTGTTAAAGTGTCCTCTAGGAGCATAAACGTGTGCAAAAGTGTCCTCTAGGCGCATAAACTTGTTAAAGTGTCCTCTAGGAGCATAAACGTGTGCTAAAGTGTCCTCTAGGAGCATAAACGTGTGCTAAAGTGTCCTCTAGGAGCATAAACGTGTGTTAAAGTGTCCTCTAGGAGCATAAACGTGTGTTAAAGTGTCCTCTAGGAACATAAACGTGTGCTAAAGTGTCCTCTAGGAGCATAAACGTGTGCTAAAGTGTCCTCTAGGAGCATTAAACGTGTGTTAAAGTGTCCTCTAGGAGCATAAACGTGTGTTAAAGTGTCCTCTAGGAGCATAAACGTGTGCTAAAGTGTCCTCTAGGAGCATCAACGTGTGTTAAAGTGTCCTCTAGGAGCATAAACGTGTGTTAAAGTGTCCTCTAGGAGCATAAACGTGTGTTAAAGGTGACTCTAGGAGCATAAACGTGTGCTAGAGGTGACTCTAGGAGCATAAACGTGTGCTAAAGGTGACTCTAGGAGCATAAACGTGTGCTAGAGGTGACTCTAGGAGCATAAACGTGTGCTAAAGGTGACTCTAGGAGCATAAACGTGTGCTAGAGGTGACTCTAGGAGCATAAACGTGTGCTAAAGGTGACTCTAGGAGCATAAACGTGTGCTAAAGGTGACTCTAGGAGCATAAACGTGTGCTAAAGTGTCCTCTAGGAGCATAAACGTGTGTTAAAGTGTCCTCTAGGAGCATAAACGTGTGTTAAAGTGTCCTCTAGGAGCATAAACGTGTGCTAAAGTGTCCTCTAGGAGCATAAACGTGTGTTAAAGTGTCCTCTAGGAACATAAACGTGTGTTAAAGTGTCCTCTAGGAGCATAAACGTGTGTTAAAGTGTCCTCTAGGAGCATAAACGTGTGTTAAAGTGTCCTCTAGGAGCATAAACGTGTGCTAAAGTGTCCTCTAGGAGCATTAAACGTGTGCTAAAGTGTCCTCTAGGAGCATAAACGTGTGTTAAAGTGTCCTCTAGGAGCATAAACGTGTGTTAAAGTGTCCTCTAGGAGCATAAACGTGTGTTAAAGTGTCCTCTAGGAGCATAAACGTGTGTTAAAGTGTCCTCTAGGAACATAAACGTGTGTTAAAGTGTCCTCTAGGAGCATAAACGTGTGCTAAAGTGTCCTCTAGGAGCATCAACGTGTGTTAAAGTGTCCTTTAGGAGCTTAAACATGTGTTAAAGTGTCCTCTAGGAGCATAAACGTGTGTTAAAGTGTCCTCTAGGAGCATAAACGTGTGTTAAAGTGTCCTCTAGGAGCATAAACGTGTGGTAAAGTGTCATCTAGGAGCATAAACGTGTGCTAAAGTGTCCTCTAGGAGCATAAACGTGTGCTAAAGTGTCCTCTAGGAGCATAAACGTGTGTTAAAGTGTCCTCTAGGAGCATAAACGTGTGTTAAAGTGTCCTCTAGGAACATAAACGTGTGTTAAAGTGTCCTCTAGGAGCATAAACGTGTGTTAAAGTGTCCTCTAGGAGCATAAACGTGTGCTAAAGTGTCCTCTAGGAGCATAAACGTGTGTTAAAGTGTCCTCTAGGAGCATAAACGTGTGTTAAAGTGTCCTCTAGGAGCATAAACGTGTGCTAAAGTGTCCTCTAGGAGCATTAAACGTGTGTTAAAGTGTCCTCTAGGAGCATAAACGTGTGTTAAAGTGTCCTCTAGGAGCATAAACGTGTGCTAAAGTGTCCTCTAGGAGCATAAACGTGTGTTAAAGTGTCCTCTAGGCGCATAAACTTGTTAAAGTGTCCTCTAGGAGCATAAACGTGTGCTAAAGTGTCCTCTAGGAGCATAAACGTGTGCTAAAGTGTCCTCTAGGAGCATAAACGTGTGTTAAAGTGTCCTCTAGGAGCGTAAACTTGTTAAAGTGTCCTCTAGGAGCATAAACGTGTGCTAAAGTGTCCTCTAGGAGCATAAACGTGTGCTAAAGTGTCCTCTAGGAGCATAAACGTGTGTTAAAGTGTCCTCTAGGAACATAAACGTGTGTTAAAGTGTCCTCTAGGAGCATAAACGTGTGCTAAAGTGAACTCTAGGAGCATAAACGTGTGTTAAAGTGTCCTCTAGGAGCATAAACGTGTGCAAAAGTGTCCTCTAGGCGCATAAACTTGTTAAAGTGTCCTCTAGGAGCATAAACGTGTGCTAAAGTGTCCTCTAGGAGCATAAACGTGTGCTAAAGTGTCCTCTAGGAGCATAAACGTGTGTTAAAGTGTCCTCTAGGAGCATAAACGTGTGTTAAAGTGTCCTCTAGGAACATAAACGTGTGTTAAAGTGTCCTCTAGGAGCATAAACGTGTGCTAAAGTGTCCTCTAGGAGCATTAAACGTGTGTTAAAGTGTCCTCTAGGAGCATAAACGTGTGTTAAAGTGTCCTCTAGGAGCATAAACGTGTGCTAAAGTGTCCTCTAGGAGCATCAACGTGTGTTAAAGTGTCCTCTAGGAGCATAAACGTGTGTTAAAGTGTCCTCTAGGAGCATAAACGTGTGTTAAAGTGTCCTCTAGGAGCATAAACGTGTGCTAAAGTGTCCTCTAGGAGCATAAACGTGTGCTAAAGTGTCCTCTAGGAGCATAAACGTGTGTTAAAGTGTCCTCTAGGAGCATAAACGTGTGTTAAAGTGTCCTCTAGGAGCATAAACGTGTGCTAAAGTGTCCTCTAGGAGCATAAACGTGTGCTAAAGTGTCCTCTAGGAGCATAAACGTGTGTTAAAGTGTCCTCTAGGAGCATAAACGTGTGTTAAAGTGTCCTCTAGGAACATAAACGTGTGTTAAAGTGTCCTCTAGGAGCATAAACGTGTGTTAAAGTGTCCTCTAGGAGCATAAACGTGTGCTAAAGTGTCCTCTAGGAGCATAAACGTGTGCTAAAGGTGACTCTAGGAGCATAAACGTGTGCTAAAGGTGACTCTAGGAGCATAAACGTGTGCTAAAGTGTCCTCTAGGAGCATAAACGTGTGTTAAAGTGTCCTCTAGGAGCATAAACGTGTGTTAAAGTGTCCTCTAGGAGCATAAACGTGTGCTAAAGTGTCCTCTAGGAGCATAAACGTGTGTTAAAGTGTCCTCTAGGAACATAAACGTGTGTTAAAGTGTCCTCTAGGAGCATAAACGTGTGTTAAAGTGTCCTCTAGGAGCATAAACGTGTGTTAAAGTGTCCTCTAGGAGCATAAACGTGTGCTAAAGTGTCCTCTAGGAGCATTAAACGTGTGCTAAAGTGTCCTCTAGGAGCATAAACGTGTGTTAAAGTGTCCTCTAGGAGCATAAACGTGTGTTAAAGTGTCCTCTAGGAGCATAAACGTGTGTTAAAGTGTCCTCTAGGAACATAAACGTGTGTTAAAGTGTCCTCTAGGAGACTAAACGTGTGTTAAAGTGTCCTCTAGGAGCATAAACGTGTGTTAAAGTGTCCTCTAGGAGCATAAACGTGTGTTAAAGTGTCCTCTAGGAGCATAAACGTGTGCTAAAGTGTCCTCTAGGAGCATAAACGTGTGTTAAAGTGTCCTCTAGGAACATAAACGTGTGCTAAAGTGTCCTCTAGGAGCATAAACGTGTGCTAAAGTGTCCTCTAGGAGCATAAACGTGTGTTAGTGTCCTCTAGGAGCATAAACGTGTGTTAAAGTGTCCTCTAGGAGCATAAACGTGTGTTAAAGTGTCCTCTAGGAGCATAAACGTGTGCTAAAGTGTCCTCTAGGAGCATAAACGTGTGTTAAAGTGTCCTCTAGGAGCATAAACGTGTGCTAAAGTGTCCTGTAGGAGCATAAACGTGTGTTAAAGTGTCCTCTAGGAGCATAAACGTGTGTTAAAGTGTCCTCTAGGAGCATAAACGTGTGTTAAAGTGTCCTCTAGGAGCATAAACGTGTGCTAAAGTGTCCTCTAGGAGCATAAACGTGTGCTAAAGTGTCCTCTAGGAGCATAAACGTGTGTTAAAGTGTCCTCTAGGAGCATAAACGTGTGTTAAAGTGTCCTCTAGGAGCATAAACGTGTGCTAAAGTGTCCTCTAGGAGCATAAACGTGTGTTAAAGTGTCCTCTAGGAGCATAAACGTGTGCTAAAGTGTCCTCTAGGAGCATAAACGTGTGTTAAAGTGTCCTCTAGGAGCATAAACGTGTGTTAAAGTGTCCTCTAGGAGCATAAACGTGTGTTAAAGTGTCCTCTAGGAGCATAAACGTGTGTTAAAGTGTCCTCTAGGAGCATAAACGTGTGCTAAAGTGTCCTCTAGGAGCATAAATGTGTGCTAAAGTGTCCTCTAGGAGCATAAACGTGTGTTAAAGTGTCCTCTAGGAGCATAAACGTGTGCTAAAGTGTCCTCTAGGAGCATAAACTTGTGTTAAAGGTGACTCTAGGAGCATAAACGTGTGCTAGAGGTGACTCTAGGAGCATAAACGTGTGCTAAAGGTGACTCTAGGAGCATAAACGTGTGCTAGAGGTGACTCTAGGAGCATAAACGTGTGCTAAAGGTGACTCTAGGAGCATAAACGTGTGCTAGAGGTGACTCTAGGAGCATCAACGTGTGTTAAAGTGTCCTCTAGGAGCATAAACGTGTGTTAAAGTGTCCTCTAGGAGCATAAACGTGTGTTAAAGTGTCCTCTAGGAGCATAAACGTGTGCTAAAGTGTCCTCTAGGAGCATAAACGTGTGCTAAAGTGTCCTCTAGGAGCATAAACGTGTGTTAAAGTGTCCTCTAGGCGCATAAACTTGTTAAAGTGTCCTCTAGGAGCATAAACGTGTGCTAAAGTGTCCTCTAGGAGCATAAACGTGTGCTAAAGTGTCCTCTAGGAGCATAAACGTGTGTTAAAGTGTCCTCTAGGAGCATAAACGTGTGTTAAAGTGTCCTCTAGGAGCATAAACGTGTGTTAAAGTGTCCTCTAGGCGCGTAAACTTGTTAAAGTGTCCTCTAGGAGCATAAACGTGTGCTAAAGTGTCCTCTAGGAGCATAAACGTGTGCTAAAGTGTCCTCTAGGAGCATAAACGTGTGTTAAAGTGTCCTCTAGGAACATAAACGTGTGTTAAAGTGTCCTCTAGGAGCATAAACGTGTGCTAAAGTGAACTCTAGGAGCATAAACGTGTGTTAAAGTGTCCTCTAGGAGCATAAACGTGTGCAAAAGTGTCCTCTAGGCGCATAAACTTGTTAAAGTGTCCTCTAGGAGCATAAACGTGTGCTAAAGTGTCCTCTAGGAGCATAAACGTGTGCTAAAGTGTTCTCTAGGAGCATAAACGTGTGTTAAAGTGTCCTCTAGGAGCATAAACGTGTGTTAAAGTGTCCTCTAGGAACATAAACGTGTGTTAAAGTGTCCTCTAGGAGCATAAACGTGTGCTAAAGTGTCCTCTAGGAGCATTAAACGTGTGTTAAAGTGTCCTCTAGGAGCATAAACGTGTGTTAAAGTGTCCTCTAGGAGCATAAACGTGTGCTAAAGTGTCCTCTAGGAGCATCAACGTGTGTTAAAGTGTCCTCTAGGAGCATAAACGTGTGTTAAAGTGTCCTCTAGGAGCATAAACGTGTGTTAAAGTGTCCTCTAGGAGCATAAACGTGTGCTAAAGTGTCCTCTAGGAGCATAAACGTGTGCTAAAGTGTCCTCTAGGAGCATAAACGTGTGTTAAAGTGTCCTCTAGGAGCATAAACGTGTGTTAAAGTGTCCTCTAGGAGCATAAACGTGTGCTAAAGTGTCCTCTAGGAGCATAAACGTGTGCTAAAGTGTCCTCTAGGAGCATAAACGTGTGTTAAAGTGTCCTCTAGGAGCATAAACGTGTGTTAAAGTGTCCTCTAGGAACATAAACGTGTGTTAAAGTGTCCTCTAGGAGCATAAACGTGTGTTAAAGTGTCCTCTAGGAGCATAAACGTGTGTTAAAGTGTCCTCTAGGAGCATAAACGTGTGTTAAAGTGTCCTCTAGGAGCATAAACGTGTGCTAAAGTGTCCTCTAGGAGCATAAACGTGTGTTAAAGTGTCCTCTAGGAACATAAACGTGTGCTAAAGTGTCCTCTAGGAGCATAAACGTGTGCTAAAGTGTCCTCTAGGAGCATAAACGTGTGTTAAAGTGTCCTCTAGGAGCATAAACGTGTGTTAGTGTCCTCTAGGAGCATAAACGTGTGTTAAAGTGTCCTCTAGGAGCATAAACGTGTGTTAAAGTGTCCTCTAGGAGCATAAACGTGTGCTAAAGTGTCCTCTAGGAGCATAAACGTGTGCTAAAGTGTCGTCTAGGAGCATAAACGTGTGTTAAAGTGTCCTCTAGGAGCATAAACGTGTGCTAAAGTGCCCTCTAGGAGCATAAACGTGTGTTAAAGTGTCCTCTAGGAGCATAAACGTGTGTTAAAGTGTCCTCTAGGAGCATAAACGTGTGCTAAAGTGTCCTCTAGGAGCATAAACGTGTGTTAAAGTGTCCTCTAGGAGCATAAACGTGTGTTAAAGTGTCCTCTAGGAGCATAAACGTGTGCTAAAGTGTCCTCTAGGAGCATAAACGTGTGTTAAAGTGTCCTCTAGGAGCATAAACGTGTGTTAAAGTGTCCTCTAGGAGCATAAACGTGTGTTAAAGTGTCCTCTAGGAGCATAAACGTGTGCTAAAGTGTCCTCTAGGAGCATAAACGTGTGCTAAAGTGTCCTCTAGGACCATAAACTTGTGTTAAAGGTGACTCTAGGAGCATAAACGTGTGCTAGAGGTGACTCTAGGAGCATAAACGTGTGCTAAAGGTGACTCTAGGAGCATAAACGTGTGCTAGAGGTGACTCTAGGAGCATAAACGTGTGCTAAAGGTGACTCTAGGAGCATAAACGTGTGCTAGAGGTGACTCTAGGAGCATAAACGTGTGCTAAAGGTGACTCTAGGAGCATAAACGTGTGCTAAAGGTGACTCTAGGAGCATAAACGTGTGCTAAAGTGTCCTCTAGGAGCATAAACGTGTGTTAAAGTGTCCTCTAGGAGCATAAACGTGTGTTAAAGTGTCCTCTAGGAGCATAAACGTGTGCTAAAGTGTCCTCTAGGAGCATAAACGTGTGTTAAAGTGTCCTCTAGGAACATAAACGTGTGTTAAAGTGTCCTCTAGGAGCATAAACGTGTGTTAAAGTGTCCTCTAGGAGCATAAACGTGTGTTAAAGTGTCCTCTAGGAGCATAAACGTGTGCTAAAGTGTCCTCTAGGAGCATTAAACGTGTGTTAAAGTGTCCTCTAGGAGCATAAACGTGTGTTAAAGTGTCCTCTAGGAGCATAAACGTGTGTTAAAGTGTCCTCTAGGAGCATAAACGTGTGTTAAAGTGTCCTCTAGGAACATAAACGTGTGTTAAAGTGTCCTCTAGGAGCATAAACGTGTGTTAAAGTGTCCTCTAGGAGCATAAACGTGTGTTAAAGTGTCCTCTAGGAGCATAAACGTGTGTTAAAGTGTCCTCTAGGAGCATAAACGTGTGCTAAAGTGTCCTCTAGGAGCATAAACGTGTGTTAAAGTGTCCTCTAGGAACATAAACGTGTGCTAAAGTGTCCTCTAGGAGCATAAACGTGTGCTAAAGTGTCCTCTAGGAGCATAAACGTGTGTTAGTGTCCTCTAGGAGCATAAACGTGTGTTAAAGTGTCCTCTAGGAGCATAAACGTGTGTTAAAGTGTCCTCTAGGAGCATAAACGTGTGCTAAAGTGTCCTCTAGGAGCATAAACGTGTGTTAAAGTGTCCTCTAGGAGCATAAACGTGTGCTAAAGTGTCCTCTAGGAGCATAAACGTGTGTTAAAGTGTCCTCTAGGAGCATAAACGTGTGTTAAAGTGTCCTCTAGGAGCATAAACGTGTGCTAAAGTGTCCTCTAGGAGCATAAACGTGTGTTAAAGTGTCCTCTAGGAGCATAAACGTGTGCTAAAGTGTCCTCTAGGAGCATAAACGTGTGTTAAAGTGTCCTCTAGGAGCATAAACGTGTGTTAAAGTGTCCTCTAGGAGCATAAACGTGTGTTAAAGTGTCCTCTAGGAGCATAAACGTGTGTTAAAGTGTCCTCTAGGAGCATAAACGTGTGCTAAAGTGTCCTCTAGGAGCATAAACGTGTGCTAAAGTGTCCTCTAGGAGCATAAACGTGTGTTAAAGTGTCCTCTAGGAGCATAAACGTGTGCTAAAGTGTCCTCTAGGAGCATAAACTTGTGTTAAAGGTGACTCTAGGAGCATAAACGTGTGCTAGAGGTGACTCTAGGAGCATAAACGTGTGCTAAAGGTGACTCTAGGAGCATAAACGTGTGCTAGAGGTGACTCTAGGAGCATAAACGTGTGCTAAAGGTGACTCTAGGAGCATAAACGTGTGCTAGAGGTGACTCTAGGAGCATCAACGTGTGTTAAAGTGTCCTCTAGGAGCATAAACGTGTGTTAAAGTGTCCTCTAGGAGCATAAACGTGTGTTAAAGTGTCCTCTAGGAGCATAAACGTGTGCTAAAGTGTCCTCTAGGAGCATAAACGTGTGCTAAAGTGTCCTCTAGGAGCATAAACGTGTGTTAAAGTGTCCTCTAGGAGCATAAACGTGTGTTAAAGTGTCCTCTAGGAGCATAAACGTGTGTTAAAGTGTCCTCTAGGAGCATAAACGTGTGTTAAAGTGTCCTCTAGGAGCATAAACGTGTGTTAAAGTGTCCTCTAGGAACATAAACGTGTGTTAAAGTGTCCTCTAGGAGCATAAACGTGTGTTAAAGTGTCCTCTAGGAGCATAAACGTGTGTTAAAGTGTCCTCTAGGAGCATAAACGTGTGTTAAAGTGTCCTCTAGGAGCATAAACGTGTGCTAAAGTGTCCTCTAGGAGCATAAACGTGTGTTAAAGTGTCCTCTAGGAACATAAACGTGTGCTAAAGTGTCCTCTAGGAGCATAAACGTGTGCTAAAGTGTCCTCTAGGAGCATAAACGTGTGTTAAAGTGTCCTCTAGGAGCATAAACGTGTGTTAGTGTCCTCTAGGAGCATAAACGTGTGTTAAAGTGTCCTCTAGGAGCATAAACGTGTGTTAAAGTGTCCTCTAGGAGCATAAACGTGTGCTAAAGTGTCCTCTAGGAGCATAAACGTGTGCTAAAGTGTCCTCTAGGAGCATAAACGTGTGTTAAAGTGTCCTCTAGGAGCATAAACGTGTGCTAAAGTGCCCTCTAGGAGCATAAACGTGTGTTAAAGTGTCCTCTAGGAGCATAAACGTGTGCTAAAGTGTCCTCTAGGAGCATAAACGTGTGTTAAAGTGTCCTCTAGGAGCATAAACGTGTGTTAAAGTGTCCTCTAGGAGCATAAACGTGTGCTAAAGTGTCCTCTAGGAGCATAAACGTGTGTTAAAGTGTCCTCTAGGAGCATAAACGTGTGTTAAAGTGTCCTCTAGGAGCATAAACGTGTGTTAAAGGTGACTCTAGGTGCATAAACGTGTGTTAAAGGTGACTCTAGGAGCATAAACGTGTGCTAAAGTGTCCTCTAGGAGCATAAACGTGTGTTAAAGGTGAACTCTAGGAGCATAAACGTGTGTTAAAGTGTCCTCTAGGAGCATCAACGTGTGTTAAAGTGTCCTCTAGGAGCATCAACGTGTGTTAAAGTGTCCTCTAGGAGCATAAACGTGTGTTAAAGGTGACTCTAGGAGCATAAACGTGTGGTAAAGGTGACTCTAGGAGCATAAACGTGTGCTAAAGGTGACTCTAGGAGCATAAACGTGTGTTAAAGGTGACTCTAGGAGCATAAACGTGTGTTAAAGTGTCCTCTAGGAGCATAAACGTGTGTTAAAGGTGACTCTAGGTGCATAAACGTGTGTTAAAGGTGACTCTAGGAGCATAAACGTGTGCTAAAGTGTCCTCTAGGAGCATAAACGTGTGTTAAAGGTGAACTCTAGGAGCATAAACGTGTGTTAAAGTGTCCTCTAGGAGCATCAACGTGTGTTAAAGTGTCCTCTAGGAGCATCAACGTGTGTTAAAGTGTCCTCTAGGAGCATAAACGTGTGTTAAAGGTGACTCTAGGAGCATAAACGTGTGGTAAAGGTGACTCTAGGAGCATAAACGTGTGCTAAAGGTGACTCTAGGAGCATAAACGTGTGTTAAAGGTGACTCTAGGAGCATAAACGTGTGTTAAAGGTGACTCTAGGAGCATAAACGTGTGTTAAAGGTGACTCTAGGAGCATAAACGTGTGCTAAAGTGTCCTCTAGGAGCATAAACGTGTGTTAAAGGTGAACTCTAGGAGCATAAACGTGTGTTAAAGTGTCCTCTAGGAGCATCAACGTGTGTTAAAGTGTCCTCTAGGAGCATCAACGTGTGTTAAAGTGTCCTCTAGGAGCATCAACGTGTGTTAAAGTGTCCTCTAGGAGCATAAACGTGTGGTAAAGGTGACTCTAGGAGCATAAACGTGTGGTAAAGGTGACTCTAGGAGCATAAACGTGTGCTAAAGGTGACTCTAGGAGCATAAACGTGTGTTAAAGGTGACTCTAGGAGCATAAACGTGTGTTAAAGGTGACTCTAGGAGCATAAACGTGTGTTAAAGGTGACTCTAGGAGCATAAACGTGTGTTAAAGGTGACTCTAGGAGCATAAACGTGTGTTAAAGGTGACTCTAGGAGCATAAACGTGTGTTAAAGGTGACTCTAGGAGCATAAACGTGTGTTAAAGGTGACTCTAGGAGCATAAACGTGTGTTAAAGGTGACTCTAGGAGCATAAACGTGTGTTAAAGGTGACTCTAGGAGCATAAACGTGTGGTGTGGAGCTGCTGCAGGTTTTCATCAGAACTAAACAAACGTGTCTGAGACGAGCAGCAGAAGGTTCCTCTCTCCTCCAGCTGCGTGTGAAACGGGGCCGCGGGCCGTGGGCTCGGCCCCCCTCCCCCCCTCAGCACGAGCACACGCCACTCAGCCTCCTGCTGCACCGTCACCGTCACCGTCAGCGTCAGCAGCCGGCTCACGGCGCCCTGCAGCGCCCTGCAGCGCCCTGCAGCGCCCCGGGGACGCCGGAGCTGAGGACTCTGGGCCTCAGACCTGCAGAGCTGAACAACGTTAATAATATTAATATAATAATAAGACACATATACAAATATATGTGCTGGGGCCCTTCTGTGTGGAGCATGTTGTCCCCGTGTCTGCGTGGGTTTTCTCCGGGTTCCTGGTTTGAATCCCTTCTGTGTGGAGTTTGCATGTTGTCCCCGTGTCTGCGTGGGTTTTCTCTGGGTTCCTGGTTTGAATCCCAGCTGGGGCCCTTCTGTGTGGAGCATGTTGTCCCCGTGTCTGCGTGGGTTTTCTCCGGGTTCTCCGGTTTCCTCCCACAGTCCAAAGACGTGCAGGTGTTGGGTTCATTGATGACTCTAAATCACCCGTAGGTGTGAATGGTTGTCTGTCTCTGTTCGTCTCTATGTGTCCTGTGATAGACTGGCGTCCTGTCCAGGGTGGACCCGCCTCACGCCTGATGTCAGCTGGGATCGGCTCCAGCCCCCCGAGACCCCGACAGGGACAAGAGGAAGAAGATGAATGAATGAATGAATGTAATAACAGTAAGTTTAATAATAATATGAAGTAAATTTGTTGAGCTTTTGATCGACGTGACCGACATTAAAACATTATTATTTAAATAATTATAATAAAGAGTTAATAATTAATGTATTATTATATTTATATTATACATTAATAATTATTATAAAGAGTAAATAAATGATCTTTATGAATAAAACTCACTTTAGTAAAAACGCTCTGACTGATTTATTAATTATTAATTATTAATAATTAATAAAGTTTCTGTTTCGTCGTCGTGAAAGTTTTTAATTTAAAAACAATAAAAAAAACAAGAATAACTGATTTATTATTATTTTATTATTAAACATGAATTCAGACGTTTGAGAGAAAATGTTAAACTTTATTAATTTGAGTCGTTTTGAATAAAAACATTAATTTTGTGAAACGTGAATTTTTATGAATTATTTTATAAAAGAGACGAAGATTCGATCCGAACACGAGGAAATGAAAATATTTAAACACATAAATAAATATTAACTCTTTATAATAATTATAGATTATTATTTTATTATAATAAATATGAAGCTGCTGATTAAACATAAGATAATAAATAATAATAAAAATATTAATAAATGTGCATTAATGTGTCGCTCAGATTTAATGGAACTTGATCAGGACGAAAGGTTTCAAATAAATATAAATATATTTATAAATATTATTTTTATTTACACATGACTGAGGTGAAAACAATAATTAAACGATCAAATTCAAAATATTATTATTTTATTTATTTCCCTGTTTGTTTGTTTGTTTTTAAATTTGAACATTTAATTTTAATTAATTTATAAATAAATGAATTAAAAACTGAATAAATACATAAAAAATGTAAAATGTGAACATTAATATATTTTTTAATTAGTTTGATTTCACTTCTTCATTTTCCTTTGTTTTAATTATTAAAATTATTTATTATTTATATTTATATATATTTATGTAGTTATTATACTTTCATTGATTTATTGTTATAATTCATTTGCAAACTGAAGAAAAGAGTTAAAAAGAATATTTTTTTATTCTAAATAAATATTTAAAACTTAAAATTAAATTAAAAATCATAAATAAATAAAAAAACAGTTTATTGATAAAAACATTTCATGATCCAGAAAAAACTCTAATTTATTAAATTATTAAAAAGTTCAATCACAGTAAATTTCATATTTTAAACAAAACAAAACGTCACTTTGTTTCTAAACTAAAGATCATAAAGATTTATAAAGATAAAGAAATATAAAGATATAGAATCATAAAGATATGAAGATATAAAGATTATAAATATATAAATATAACAACATGAATCATGAGTGCGGCAGCAGCGCCCCCTGCTGTTCACGTTACTGAACTTTGATTCTCATCCAGAAAATAATAAAAATATTAATAATTATAAACATTACTTTTCCTTATCACCAGATTATTGTCAGTTCACACAAATGATTGTTTTAATAATTAATAAATATTAATTGTAATTGTTGTTTAAAAAAACCTCAAGAACAAAAGTTTTGTTTTGTGTAAAATATGAAATTATTAAATTAATAATTCCGTTTAAACTGAATCTGACAAAATTAATTATTAAATTAATTCCCCTATTATTTTTTTTATTTATGTTGATTTTATTTAATATTTCTTTTTAAATATTTATTCAGTATTAAAACATATTTAATTATTATATTTTCTTCAGTTTGCAAATTAAATCAAAATAATTTAAAATAAATAAATAATAATTTACACAAACTTTAATAAAGAAACTCATTAAAAATAATTTTTTAAATATCAAAAAGTCACTTTTTACATTTTTTTATATATTTTTGAAACATTTGATGATTTTTTATTTTAATTTAATAAAAATAAAATATTTATATTGATTAAATAATTTATTTATTTATTAATTTATGAATGTGTGACAGGAAGTGCTCACACTTCCTGTAGGAGGACGCTCACTTCCTGCAGGAGGACGCTCACTTCCTGTAGGAGGACACTCACTTCCTGTAGGAGGACGCACACTTCCTGTAGGAGGACACTCACTTCCTGCAGGAGGACACTCACTTCCTGTAGGAGGACACTCACTTCCTGCAGGAGGACGCACACTTCCTGAAGGAGGACGCACACTTCCTGTAGGAGGACGTACACTTCCTGCAGGAGGACGCTCACTTCCTGCAGGAGGACACTCACTTCCTGTAGGAGGACACTCACTTCCTGTAGGAGGACACTCACTTCCTGCAGGAGGACGCACACTTCCTGCAGGAGGACGCTCACTTCCTGCAGGAGGACACTCACTTCCTGTAGGAGGATGCACACTTCCTGCAGGAGGACGCTCACTTCCTGCAGGAGGACACTCACTTCCTGTAGGAGGACACTCACTTCCTGCAGGAGGACGCACACTTCCTGTAGGAGGATGCACACTTCCTGCAGGAGGACACTCACTTCCTGTAGGAGGACACTCACTTCCTGCAGGAGGACGCACACTTCCTGTAGGAGGACGCACACTTCCTGCAGGAGGACGCACACTTCCTGCAGGAGGACGCTCACTTCCTGCAGGAGGACGCACACTTCCTGCAGGAGGACGCACACTTCCTGTAGGAGGACGCTCACTTCCTGCAGGAGGACGCTTACTTCCTGCAGGAGGACGCACACTTCCTGTAGGAGGACGCACACTTCCTGCAGGAGGACGCACACTTCCTGCAGGAGGACGCACACTTCCTGTAGGAGGATGCACACTTCCTGTAGGAGGACGCTCACTTCCTGTAGGAGGACGCACACTTCCTGTAGGAGGACGCTCACTTCCTGTAGGAGGACGCACACTTCCTGTAGGAGGACGCTCACTTCCTGCAGGAGGACGCTCACTTCCTGCAGGAGGACGCACACTTCCTGCTGGAGGACGCACACTTCCTGTAGGAGGACGCTCACTTCCTTCAGGAGGACACTCACTTCCTGTAGGAGGACGCTCACTTCCTGTAGGAGGACGCACACTTCCTGTAGGAGGACACTCACTTCCTGCAGGAGGACACTCACTTCCTGTAGGAGGACACTCACTTCCTGCAGGAGGACGCACACTTCCTGAAGGAGGACGCACACTTCCTGTAGGAGGACGTACACTTCCTGCAGGAGGACGCACACTTCCTGGAGGAGGACGCTCACTTCCTGCAGGAGGACGCACACTTCCTGCAGGAGGACGCTCACTTCCTGCAGGAGGACGCACACTTCCTGCAGGAGGACGCTCACTTCCTGCAGGAGGACGCTCACTTCCTGTAGGAGGACACACACTTCCTGCAGGAGCTCGGGTGGCGGTGGCGCCTCGGTGACAGATGGTGGCGTCTGCCGGCGGCGGCGGCTCCTGTGGTGACCCCGACTGTTGAAGTTCACGCAGCAGGTGTTTCACTGTGGGGGGGCTGTTAGCATAGCCACCGCTAACACACCAGGTAAACACGCGCCTGCAGATGAAACCAGCTGTTCACAGCAGAGAGACGAGAGCGTTTATACATTTATTAATTATTATATTTACTCTTTTCCGTCAGAACGTCTCTTTTTACCGGAGGCGTGTTTGTTGTTTGTTGTTTGTTTGGTTATTTGTGTGTTTGTTGGTTTGGTTTCTGTTGTTGTTGTTGTTGTTGTTGTTGTTGTTGTTCTTCGCTGACGTCTCCTCCTTTTAATCTCCGTCATGAAACGACATAAAAACTTCCTCCACGTTTATTTTGAATGTTTGGAGCCCTGTTAACTTTGTTTGTTTGTTTGTTTGTTTGTTTCTGTGTTTGTTTGTTTGTTTCTGTGTTTGTTTGTTTGTTTCTGTGTTTGTTTGTTTGTGAACTTTCTGCTGTTTTTTAACGTCAACGAGAAGAAACTGAGAATATTCTTCAGGAGAGATTCTGCTTCATCAGCTGAAAACATGTAAACAAACAAACAAACATGTAAACAAACACAAACATGTGAACAAACAAACAAACATGTAAACAAACAAACATGTAAACAAACAAACAAACATGTAAACAAACAAACATGTAAACAAACAAACATGTAAACAGACTCCTCTGACCTGAGATCAGCGTTCCTGTCGGAGGCTCCTTCCTCTCAGGGTCTCTGGGCCCGTCCTCAGGCCCCGCCCCTCGCTCAGGTGCATGCTGGGAGCAGCGGCAGGTCGTCCTCAGGCCCCGCCCCTCGCTCAGGTGCATGCTGGGAGCAGCGGCGGCCTGTCCTCAGGCCCCGCCCCTCGCTCAGGTGCATGCTGGGAGCAGCGGCAGGTCGTCCTCAGGCCCCGCCCCTCGCTCAGGTGCATGCTGGGAGCAGCGGCGGCCCGTCCTCAGGCCCCGCCCCTCGCTCAGGTGCATGCTGGGAGCAGCGGCGGGTCGTCCTCAGGCCCCGCCTCTCGCTCAGGTGCATGCTGGGAGCAGCGGCGGCCCGTCCTCAGGCCCCGCCCCTCGCTCAGGTGCATGCTGGGAGCAGCTGTCAGCACCTCCTCAGAGCTGGAAGCTGCTCTGGACTCTGAGGGTCCAGGACACTTAACGGTCAGAGGTTAAATGAACCACAGGAGACCGTTAAGTTCCTTCACACGAGAAACACAAACGACGATGGTGATGATGAACGACATTAAGACTAAAGATGAAGCTGAGGATCAGAAACGTGCCGGGATTTTAATCTGACTTTAGGGATTAAACCATAAATTAATAATAATAATAATAATAATAATAATAACAATATTAATAATAATAACAATAATAATAATAATGATGATGATGCGTCTGTAAACAAAGGTGACGTGTTTCAGTAACAAACACTTTCAGGTTTATTTTCTCAGGTGATTTAAAAATAATAATTCAGATTTTTAAACAGGACTCAGTGAAAATCTGCAGCGTCAGCGACGTCACTTTTATTCCTTTTGTTTCCACGGTAACAAAAGAAACGTCTGATAAAAATAAGCACAGGATAAAAAATCTGCTTTTCTCTGTTTTTACAAATATTTACAAACTTTAAACACATTAAACATATTAAACATATTAAACATTAAAGATGAATTATTAAACACATGAAATATGAAATGTGATCCAGTTCAGCTGTAAATGAACAGGATCCATAAACTTCAGAAACACGTTAAAGTAAAATAATAAAAACACAAAGAAGCAAAAACAAACTTCACTCTGATAAAAACTTCAGTTATTAAATAAATAAACTTTCTCACGGCCGAACAAATTCTTCTGATTCTGATCATAGGTGACGCAGACGCTGCTGCTGCTGGAGACCAGAGGTGACGCAGACGCTGCTGCTGCTGGAGACCAGAGGTGACGCAGACGCAGCTGCAGCTGGAGACCAGAGGTGACGCAGACGCAGCTGCTGCTGGAGACCAGAGGTGACGCAGACGCTGCTGCAGCTGGAGACCAGAGGTGACGCAGACGCTGCTGCAGCTGGAGACCAGAGGTGACGCAGACGCTGCTGCAGCTGGAGACCAGAGGTGACGCAGACGCTGCTGCAGCTGGAGACCAGAGGTGACGCAGACGCTGCTGCAGCTGGAGACCAGAGGTGACGCAGACGCTGCTGCAGCTGGAGACCAGAGGTGACGCAGACGCAGACGCTGCTGCAGCTGGAGACCAGAGGTGACGCAGACGCTGCTGCAGCTGGAGACCAGAGGTGACGCAGACGCAGACGCTGCTGCAGCTGGAGACCAGAGGTGACGCAGACGCAGACGCTGCTGCAGCTGGAGACCAGAGGTGACGCAGACGCAGACGCTGCTGCTGCTGTGGGACGACAGAGAGCAGGGTTCAAACCCTCGGATGCAACTCAAAACTCAGGATCCTGGTCATGGACGAACGCCAAACTAGTCCCGTCTGACCAAGACCTGCTGTCCTGACCCGGGTCCATGTCCTGACCCAGGTCCATGTCCTGACCCGGGTCCATGTCCTGACCCAGGTCCATGTCCTGACCCAGGTCCATGTCCTGACCCAGGTCAGCTGTCCTGACCCGGGTCGCTGTCCTGACCCAGGTCCATGTCCTGACCCGGGCTCATGTCCTGACCCAGGTCTGCTGTCCTGACCCGGGTCTGCTGTCCTGACCCGGATCTGCTGTCCTGACCCGGGCTCATGTCCTGACCCGGGTCCATGTCCTGACCCGGGTCCATGTCCTGACCCGGGTCGCTGTCCTGACCCGGGTCTGCTGTCCTGACCCGGGTCTGCTGTCCTGACCCGGGCTCATGTCCTGACCCGGGTCCATGTCCTGACCCGGGCTCATGTCCTGACCCAGGTCTGCTGCCCTGACCCGGGTCCATGTCCTGACCCGGGTCCATGTCCTGACCCGGGCTCATGTCCTGACCCGGGTCCATGTCCTGACCCGGGTCCATGTCCTGACCCGGGTCCATGTCCTGACCCGGGCTCATGTCCTGACCCAGGTCTGCTGCCCTGACCCGGGTCCATGTCCTGACCCAGGTCTGCTGCCCTGACCCGGGTCCATGTCCTGACCCAGGTCTGCTGCCCTGACCCGGGTCCATGTCCTGACCCAGGTCTGCTGCCCTGACCCGGGCTCATGTCCTGACCCGGGTCCATGACCCGGGTCCATGACGGTGTACAGAGACAGAGAGAGACCGTGGTTCTCGAGCATCGATGTAGAAATCTTTGCTTTCCAGAGTCCAGACACGAAAACAACACGAGAAAAACAAACAACAACAAACAACAACAAGAAAACAAGGAAAACAGGAAAAAACAAAACAACACAAACCAGAAAAAACAACAACAAACTCAGTTTTGCTGTAAAATCATAAACAAGTTTTCTTCCAGAACATTTTCAGAACATGTGACTGTTCCAGAGTAAAGTCATCGTCTACGCGCTCCGCAGACAGACGTGTGTGTGTGTGTCCCTGTGTGTGTGTGTGTGTGTGTGTGTGTGTCCCTGTGTGTGTGTGTGTGTGTGTGTGTGTGTCCCTGTGTGTGTCCC
>NW_028154874.1:42500-65000 GCF_963691815.1 Echiichthys vipera | reverse complement strand
TGTCTTTCTTTCTTTTTGTCTCTTTCTGTCTGTCTGTCTGTCTGTCTGTCTGTCTGTCTGTCTGTCTGTCTGTCTGCCTGCCTGCCTGTCTGTCTGTCTGTCTGTCTGTCTGTCTGTCTGTCTGTCTGTCTTTCTGTCTTTCTTTCTGCGTGAGTGCAAGCGTGCCGCTCCTAGGCGCGGTACGGTTGCACTCACACTGGTCAAAGGAACCAGACTTTACCCGTGAAACGTCCTGGGGCACGGTACGGAGGCACAGTGGGAGTGCGCCCTAATATGTAAAGAATGAATAGCATGTGTCTGTATGTGTGTGTTTGAAATGTGCAGGGCGCAGATGAGTTCATGGGCCGCTGTGTGTGCCAGCCCACCCTGACCTCCTCCCCCCGCCTCGCCTGGTTCCCGATCCACCGCGGGGACAAGAGCGCCGGCGAGCTGCTGGCCGCCTTCGAGCTCATTCGTAGAGAAAAGGTCAGAGGTCAAGCGTCCGCTCTCAGCTCCACGTACTTCTTCTGCTTATCTTTCTTCCGATCTCTTTACTCTTCTTTCTTTTCACTATTTCCAAACCTGTGTTGATCTCTCCGTTTTGCGTCTGCAGCCCGCGGTCCACCACATGCCGGGTCAAGAGGTCAGTTTATCATTTACTTTCTGATTTTTCCCACTTCCCTTCCCTCTTTCGTTCATGTTCAACCTCTTAAAACCGAACCCGTGTGCACGAGACCCGCCTACTTCCTGGTTCTGCCGGTGGTTTGATCGGTGCAGCGTCTCCTCGAACCAAACATGTCCTGAATCCTGCAAATAAATAACTTGCTATTTTACCCAAAAACATTCTGGTTCATGTTGTTTCCCTTCTCCCCATGAGCCGGGTCGTAACACTGTGTCACCCACAGGGAGACGTCATCACCTCCACCCACGTTCTAGACGAGGTAAAACCCCACCGACCGCCGTGGCTGTAGTGGTTTTTGTTCATCTGGGGCTCTTCTGTGTGGAGTTTGCGTGTTCTCCCCGTGTCTGCGTGGGTTTTCTCCGGGTTCTCCGGTTTCCTCCCACAGTCCAAAGACGTGCAGGTGTTCGGTTCATTGATGACTCTAAATCACCCGTAGGTGTGAATGGTTGTCTGTCTCTGTTCGTCTCTATGTGTCCTGTGATAGACTGGCGTCCTGTCCAGGGTGGAACCTGCTCGTGACCCCGACAGGGACAAGCGGCTGAAGATGAATGAATGAATGAATGAATGTTATAATGTCAGCTTTAGTCCTCCATATTCACAAGCAACAAAACCTCATGATATCAAACCAAAATCAGGACAAAATTAGCACGTATTCATTTGGGCGCCAGTAGCTCAGTCCATAGGTGACTTGGCTGGGAACCGGAGGGTCGTCGGTCCGAGTCCCTGTGTGGACCATTAATGGAGCGTGGACTGGTTGCTGGAGAGGTGCCAGTTCATCTCCTGGGCACCGCCGAGGTGCTGTTGAGCTCTGACATCTCTCCATTAATTGCATGTATATAGGTCCTGTGTGTGTGTGTGTGTGTGTGTGTGTGTGTGTGTGTGTGTGTGTGTGTGTGTGTGTGTGTGTGTGTGTGTGTGTGTGTGTGTGTGTGTGTGTGTGTGTGTGTGTGTGTGTGTGTGTGTGTGTGTGTGTGTGTGTGTGTGTGTGTGTGTGTGTGTGTGTGTGTGTGTGTGTGTGTGTGTGTGTAACATTAATAATGATAATAATAGAGTGGGACTAATAAAGGAATCCTTCTTTTTCATGCATGTCTCTGGTGAAACGTGTGCAGAATATGTGATTTGACGTCTGTAATTTCTCCGCTGATCTTTTACTTTTAGCAAATTTTTTCATTTCACTGCTCTTTTTTTGTCTTTTCTGTTTTTCTTCCATGTCCTCAGCTGATGTTCCCAGGATTCCTCTCTGAAAACCTGCAGGAATGGGTACGACGCATACAATAAACACAGCATAGATGTATAAACCAATGTTTTCTACCTGTGTCTCCTGTTGATGACATCACTGTCCTGCGTTTCCTATTGGCAGCCGGAGGAGTCGGACCTCCCGCACCCGCCCCCTCAGAGAGAGCCCAACGTCTTCGTGGTTCCTCAGGGAATCAAACCAGTTCTGCAGAGAACCGCCATCGAGGTACCAGTAACATTTACGATGACCGCTGCTTTCACTCGTGAACATGATCCCGGGGTACTTGAACTCCGTAAACACCGTACCCCGGGTAAATTCTGAAAAAAAAGAAACGCCGGTTTACAGACCTAGACAAGGGAAGTTGGCCCTTCAGAGGACGGAGGACTTCGCCACGGCAACAAACATCACAACCAAGAAGGCCAGTTTCTGTCGTAATTCTGCCCAAAAGTCGGCCATTTTCCCTCCGAAGACCTGTTTCTGTTGTAATTCTGCCCCAAAGTCGGCCATTTTCCCCCCGAAGACCGGGTTCTTTTGTAATTCTGCCCAAACGTCGGCCATTCCCCCCCCCCGACCCATTTCTGTCGCAATTCTGCCCAAAAGTCGGCCATTTTCCCCCCCCAGACCCATTTCTGTCGCGATTCTGCCCAAAAGTCGGCCATTTTCTCCCCGAAAGACCCATTTCTGTCGTAATTCTGCCCAAAAGTCGGCCATTTTCCCCCCCCAGACCCATTTCTGTCGCGATTCTGCCCAAAAGTCGGCCATTTTCTCCCCGAAAGACCCGTTTCTGTCGTAATTCTGCCCAAAAGTCGGCCATTTTCCCCCCCCAGACCCATTTCTGTCGCGATTCTGCCCTAAAGTCGGCCATTTTCTCCCCGAAAGACCCATTTCTGTCGCGATTCTGCCCAAAAGTCGGCCATTTTCTCCCCCAAAGACCCATTTCTGTCGCAATTCTTCCCAAAAGTCGGCCATTTTCTCCCCCAAAGACCCGTTTCTGTCGTAATTCTTCCCAAAAGTCGGCCATCCCCCCCCCCAAGACCCATTTCTGTCGCAATTCTGCCCAAAAGTCGGCCATTTTCTCCCCCAAGACCCATTTCTGTCGCAATTCTGCCCAAAAGTCGGCCATTTTCCCCCCCCAGACCCATTTCTGTCGCGATTCTGCCCTAAAGTCGGCCATTTTCCCCCCCGTTTATGATTTTGACAAAACGGGAACCAGAAAAAAGCTGCGTTCTGACCAGCTGTATGTTGGTTGTTATCTTCCTATTCAACCCCCTTGCATGTATATGTGGGAAACTTCGATTATTCCCTTAACCGGGCAAAGACCATTTTCGGGTTACTGATGTGCATGTAAGCGCAGTGATTGCTGTCGTCTGAATGAATTTCTTTGGGATTTAATCAAACAAAACAATCAAATTTAAAGTGCCACAGTTGTGATGAGCAAAGACTTCCTGTCCCCTCTGTCAGATCTTAGCGTGGGGCGTCCGCAACCTGAAGAGCTTCCAGATGGCGAGCGTCACCTCCCCGAGCCTGCAGGTGGAGTGCGGCGGCGTCGTGGTCCAGAGCTGCGTCATCCGCAGCATGAAGAAGAAGCCCAACTTCGACGTCAACACTCTCGTCCTCGACGTGGTGAGAACGCGGAGACACACTGACTGTACTGTACACACACACACACACACGCACACACACGCACACACACGTAATCAGTGTGAAAGGCTGGTGGCTAATGAGAGCTCTGCTGTGATGTGGTTTAACGTCAGTCGTTTATCTTCATCAGTGAAGCTGCAATAATGGACTCTACTGTTCCTTCTCTTCCTCCAGAAGAGAGGAAATCTTCTCTTAATCGCATGCATGACTCCAGCCCCCTCTCTCTAAGGGAGACCCCAGCCCCCCTCCTGAGAAAACACATTTCGGCCGCTTGTACCCGCGACCTGGTTCTTTGGGTCCTGACCCAGCTTTCATGACCACAGGTGAGGGTAGGAACCAGGACTGAGCGGTAGATCCAGAGCTTTGTCTTCCTCAGCTCTCTTTTCATCACAACGGTGCGGTAGAGCGACTGCAGCACCGCCCCCGCTGCTCCGATTCTCCGGCCAAACTCACGCTCCATCGTCCCCTCACTCGTGAACGTGATCCCGAGGCACTTGAACTCCTTCACATCAAATAAGTCAATAAGTCAAATTCAATCGAATTTTAAAAGTGTCTCCAAAAACAAATCAACTGTCGCATTTTCCTCTTCTCAGTCTGATCCACTTATTTCACCCCTGAAAAACATAAAAGTCAGTAAGAGGAGAGACCCAGAAAGGTTCAGCTAAGAGTTTCTGCACCCACAGCCAACTACAGGGAGAGGCTCTTTCAGCTGAACGCGGGGATTTTCAGCTCTGACGTTTACGACGCCGGCGTCTCCGGGTGGGAGAAACACGCGCGGACTTGAACGGTGCAGGTCCTTGTTCTTGTCGTGGTGTTTCTTCTGTTGTGCTGAAAGCTCCTGTTTCCATCTTTCTTTTGGCCGTTTTGCGTCAGTTTTGCGTCAGTTTTGCGTCAGTTTTTAGTCGTTTTATCATCTTTTTATGCTGTTTTCATCATTTTTTAGTCGTTTTGTGATGTTTTTGTGTTTTTTTCATCTGTTTTTAGTCGTTTTGTCATCTTTTTGTTGTGTTTTGCGTCTGTTATTAGTAATTTTGTCACATTTTTATGGTGTTTTCATCTGTTTTAGTCGTTTTGTCATCTTTTTGTTGTGTTTTGCGTCTGTTATTAGTAACTTTGTCACATTTTTATGGTGTTTTCATCTGTTTTTAGTCGTTTTGTCATCTTTTTAAGCTGTTTTCATCTGTTTTTAGTCGTTTTGTTATCTTTTTGTGGTGTTTTGCGTCTGTTTTTAGTTGTTTTGTCACATTTTTATGCTGTTTTCATCATTTTTTAGTCGTTTTGTTATCTTTTTGTTGCGTTTTGCGTCTGTTATTAGTAATTTTGGCACATTTTTGTGGTGTTTTGCGTCTGTTTTTAGTTGTTTTGTCACATTTTTATGCTGTTTTCATCATTTTTTAGTCGTTTTGTTATCTTTTTGTTGTGTTTTGCGTCTGTTTTTAGTAATTTTGGCACATTTTTGTGCATTTGTACATTTCTGTACGGAGGACTAAAGCTGCAGTTTTAAGAGATAAATACTTTGATCAAAATATAAATAAATGTATTAATAAATGTAACAGTAAAGAAACAGATGCCTCAATCATCAAAATAAATGTGCAGTTTAATTTGCAAATAAACAGATTTGCACAAATATAGAAAAACAATGCAATAATATTTACTAATATTTTGTTCTTTTTATACTTCTTACTCAAATTAAAGGCTGATACGAGCCACTTCCTGCTGCAGCGATGCTCTTAAACGTCTGGAGTTGTTTTCGGTTCTTCCAGTTACTTGTGTGACTCACAACTATTGGCTCCTCTGATTCTTTACCGCAGATTAAACCGCAGTAAACTGCGATTACAGACGACAGTTTATGTGGCACCCAAAAGGCTCAAGCTGTGGCGACTTTCAGGGGGGGAAGAACGGGTCAAAGCTTACTCATGAAAATAAAGAGTTATGAAAGTTGCTGGAGAATAAAAACAATGAGACGCCGCTTCTAACAACTGCAAATAAACTGGACATGTGGTATCTTTTAACTGGTTATTGTGCGGTCGTGGATTTCTTTTGATGCTGAAACATACCCCAGAACATTTGTTTGACGGGACCGTTGAAGTGAATCAGTCCTTTGGAGACGGGTTTGACGGGACCGTTGAAGTGAATCAGTCCTTTGGAGACGGGTTTGACGGGACCGTTGAAGTGAATCAGTCCTTTGGAGAGCTGTTTTTGAGAAATCACTCCCTCAGATTAATCATTTGTCTTCTGTAATTGCTCATTTACATCACGAGAGGTTCTAGGAGATGCGACACGGTGGGACGGTGGTTAGCAGGGTTCCCGGCTGGGGCCCTTCTGTGTGGAGTTTGCATGTTGTCCCTGTGTCTGCGTGGGTTTTCTCCGGGTTCTCCGGTTTCCTCCCACAGTCCAAAGACGTGCAGGTGTTGGGTTCATTGATGACTCTAAATCACCCGTAGGTGTGAATGGTTGTCTGTCTCTGTTCGTCTCTATGTGTCCTGTGATAGACTGGCGTCCTGTCCAGGGTGGACCCCGCCTCACGCCCGATGCCAGCTGGGATCGGCTCCAGCCCCCCAGCGACCCCGACAGGGACAAGAGGTTGAAGATGAATGAATGAATGAATGAATGAGTTTCTAGGAGGTTCCTGCCGATCAATCTCAGGCCCTGTTTAGACGAAGACAATCTAGAAAGGAAACACGTTCTAGAAAGGGGCGTTGACACAAAAGTGTGCACGTCAGGATCTAGGTGGAGCTGTGAAGCACTACCACACAACAGCACCCAGAGCTGGTTCAATCATTCGTTCATTCATTCATCTTCAACCGCTTGTCCCTGTCCGGGTCGAGGGGGGGCTGGAGCCGATCCCAGCTGACATCGGGCGTGAGGCGGGGTCCACCCTGGACAGGACGCCAGTCTATCACAACACAGAGCTGGATCTCTCAGGTCAGACAGCTCCTCTTTGGTTCTGTTCTGAGGCCCTTTTAGAGAAAGACCATCAAGAAAGGAAACATAAAAGTGGCGTTGCGTTCTCACTTTTTATTCTGTGTTTAGACGAGCGACTTTGGGGGGAAGTCCGCGTGCATACGGTGACAAAAAAATGTGTGAAATCCAATCCACGTCAGGTGTGTAGGTGGAGCTGTGAAGTGCTGCCACACAGCAGCACCCAGAGCTGGTGCATGCGTAGAAACGTCCTGACACGGATGTTACGAAAACACGTACGCGACGTGAGCCAGCGTGAGCAGAGCTTACTTTAGTGTTTCTACCTTTACACGCAAACACAACGCTGGAGAGTTTTTTTAGTTCCCACTCTGGAGGGTGGTTTCACTTTTTTGCACTTTTAAGGCCCAAACACGCCGTTGCCGTCTAAACGAAACGCACATCGGATGAAATACTTTTCCGTTTTCACCCGGGTGCGTTGGCGTGTAAACAGGGTAAATAACAAAAGTTATCTCAGGACACTTTACAGGGTAGGTAAAGACCACACTCATACATTATTATCACATATATCGTAAACTATACTGTTATAAATCATACTATCTTAATATGTTACACCGTCTTACTACATCATATCCTACAATGTACATTTGGTATTTCTATTTTGCCAAATTGATACAGACGACATCATTCGTTATCAGTACTTAATCACAGTATATATGTATACACTATTTACGCTTATACTTTGTCACTTTAACTTGTTTTTATTACCTTGATCGACACAAAACCATAAAACCAAACACAGTCAGGATATAAAACTGTGTCCTCTGTGCGTCTATTCCCACTTTGATGCCATCACATCCAGTGTTTTCTTACAAAAACCTTAAAATATGGAAACGTTACGCACGTTTTTCCGAGTCTCAGAGTTGAATGTTAACAATATTAAGGTCTGAAGTCGATCGCCTCTGCGTTTTATTATGACAGCTTTAACTGGAGTATGGAAACACACATCCCTGCAGTTTAATGTTAACAAGATTAAGGCCCTGCGTTGACCACCGCGGGAGTGTGACGGCCTCGAACCGGACCGTGGAAACATGCACGTACTTTCCCCTTAAACGCCGCCCCTGAACCCGGTCCAAGCATTTAATGTTAACAATGTTAAGGCCTTAAGTCGAGTGCGTAAGTGTGTGCGTAAGTGTGTGCGTAAGTGTGTGCGTAAGTGTGTGTGCCATGGGGGCATAAGGAAATGTCATGTGCATAGTTTCCTTAAATGCAACTCTCTGAAGCGTCTGATGTTAGCGCGCTCTCAGGTTAGTTAGTGTGTACGTTTAGCGTCATCGTACCCACTTAAGCCTTTTTTAAAGCCAGAGAGGTTAAATTAATTAAAGTTACACACATGTTTTTCCCCTGAGCTGGAGAAACAAGGTGAGGCGCACAAATGTCCCTTTTTATAGAAAGATTATTTTGGATTTTTTATGCTTTTATATGAAAGATGCTGCTTCTTTCCCTCTTGGACACAGAGTTTAGATAGTTTAGATACTTTAGTTTAGAGCAGCGGTGTCAAACTCCAATTCACAGTGGCCCAAATTTAAAAACTGGGACAAAGTTAAGGGTCAAACTCAATATTCAAAGACTCCAAACGTGCATGTTTTCCTTCTCTCCAGATGTGTAACGTTGAACCTAATCAGTGCAGGTCCTTGTTCTTGTCGTGGTGTTTCTTCTGTTGTGCTGAAAGATCCTGTTTTCCATCTTTCTTTGGGTCTTTTTTTGGTGTTTTGCGTCTGTTTTTGGTAATTTAGCCATGTTTTTGTGGTGTTTTCATCTGTTTTTAGTCGTTTTGTCATGTTTTTGTGGTGTTTTGCGTCTGTTTTTGATAAAGTTGTAATGTTTTTAGTCGTTTTGTCTCATTTTTGTGGTGTTTTCGCAATTTTTTTGTCGTTTTGTCGTGTTTTTGTGGTGTTTTCAACTGTTTATAGTCGTTTTGTCTTGTTTTTGTGGTGTTTTATGTCTGTTTTTAGTCATTTTGTCATATTTTTGTGGTGTAAAAATCTAATTTGTACATGCTCTCCTCGGGGTGGCAGTAGCTCAGTCCATAGGTGACTCTGCTGGGAACCGGAGGGTTGCCGGTTCGAGTCCCTGTGTGGACCATGAATGGAGCGTGGACTGGTGGCTGGAGAGGTGCCAGTTCATCTCCTGGGCACTGCTGAGGTGCTGTTGAGCAAGGCACCGAACCCCCAACTGCTCGGGGCGCTGATCCATTGGCAGCCCCCTCGCTCTGACATCTCTCCATTAATTGCATGTATATAGGTCGTGTGTGTGTGTGTGTGTGTGTGTGTGTGTGTGTGTGTGTGTGTGTGTGTGTGTGTGTGTGTGTGTGTGTGTGTGTGTGTGTGTGTGTGTGTGTGACATGAATAATAACAGAGTGAAAAAGTTGAATTTCCCCTTAAAGGATTAATAAAAGTTCTTCTTCTTCTTCTCTTCTAAAGTGATCTGAGTTAAGCTGCGTCGTCGTTTATATAAACTTTACTTTTCGCGTTGACACTTTACACAAACATTCACGTTAAATCGTAACCTGAGATCTTTTTCTGCGTCCTGATTTCCTCACAAAGATCAAATCAGTGTAAATCGCTGGGTTCAGAGCGTGGGAGGGGTCAGCCGAGGTGTAACGACGCCCTGATTGGACTGCAACAAAGGCGTGACCAATCAGCTTCAGATAGTCAGCCGCCACAGCCGATCAGCGTCAGATGAGCAGACGGCATGACCAATTAGAGCCCGCCGTTGGTCGGGATCTCTTTTTTTATACGTCTCGTCTTCTTTCCTTTTTCTGGGGCCCTATCGCCTCACAGCAAGAGGGTTCCTGGTTTGAATCCCGGCTGGGGCTCTTCTGTGTGGAGTGTGCATGTTCTCCCCGTGTCTGCGTTGGTTCTCTCCGGGTTCTCCGGACACGTGCCCGGATATCAGACGATCCGCTCAATTAAAGGGCAAACCTCACCAAGAACTATAGTTGCTCCAACAAGTAGATGGCGGAGTCGACGCCGCAACTATGACGACAACGACACGGGTGAACGATAGCGTTGAGATTGCTTTCAGAGCGATTTGATGATAGAAACACCAACAGCCGATCAGAACCATCAGGAAACTGCGTCCAAAGTGCATAAAAAAAAAAGCAGCTTATTCTCTTCGAACCAGGAACAAGAGGGTTCCTGGTTCGAATCCGGGCTGGGGCCCTTCTGTGTGGAGTTTGCATGTTCTCCCCGTGTCTGCGTGGGTTTTCTCCGGGTTCTCCGGTTTCCTCCCACAGTCCAAAGACGTGCAGGTGTTCGGTTCATTGATGACTCTAAATCACCCGTAGGTGTGAATGGTTGTCTGTCTCTGTACGTCTCTATGTGTCCTGTGATAGACTGGCGTCCTGTCCAGGGTGGACCCCGCCTCAAGCCCAATGTCAGCTTAGATCGGCTCCAGCCCCCCGCGACCCCGACAGGGACAAGCGGCTGCAGATGTAATGAATGAATTCTCTTTATTCCCTCCATCTCTCCGCAGAGACTCCCCTGCGAGGAGCTCTACATGCCGCCGATCGTCATCAAAGTCATCGACAACCGCCAGTTCGGCAGGAAGCCGGTGGTCGGTCAGTGCACCGTCCGATCCCTGGAGGAGTACCGGTGCGTCCTGGAGGAGGAGCGAGCAGCGGCGGACGGAGAGGGGGAGGAGGAGGAGGGCTGGAGACGTAAGACGCGAACGAATGAACGTGTGAAAGAGAAAAAAGGGGATTCTGGTTGTTGAAAATGTGTCTCTGCTGTTTCGTTTGTGCAGGCGAGCCGTCGCGGTTCATCTCCGGGGAGGTTTTTATCGACATCGATGACGAGGAGCCGCTCGTGCCCGACCAGGTAGGGCAACAAAAGACCCGATCACGACCGTTACACTGAGTGTGTCCCCTGACGAGAGCATGTTGACCTCCCTGCCCTGTCTGTTTCCTCCTGAGACATTTCGAAAGCAAGTCAGTAGGTCATTTGTTGTCGGGACTATTTTCAGCAGCGGATGTATACACATTTTGTCAGGAACGGTACAGGAAATAACACAGAGGGACTGCAGACAAGGACACCGAGTCGGGTACTAAACAAATATACAATAACAAAAACAAAGGGATTCAATGACAGGGGAAAAGGTAAACTACGAAGGATGACGAGCGAGGCGGTCGAGGGGAACAGGAACGGGTGACGGACGCACCATCGGGGATGTGGACAAAGGGAACAGGATCTCAGGAAACTACAAAGGGAAAGAACAAGGGAACACGGAGCGAAAGTGCAATCAAACGAGAAACGGGAGCCAACCGACGAGAAGTTACCACGTAATCGAGATCAACGGTCTGGCGCCAAATGTTTCCCACATCAGGCTCGTTATGCTGCAACCACAGATGGGCGGAACCACGCCGACCAGCAATCAGACGGGAAAGACACATGCAGGGAATTACAGACAGAGGGAGGAAGAGGGAACAGCCTGACAGGTCATGGATCCTGACACATTTATCCACTCAGGGCGCGCTCACACTGTGCCTCCGTACCGTGCCCTAACAGGTTCCGCGGGTAAAGCCTAGTTCCTTTGACCAGTGTGAGTGCAACCGTACCGCGTCTAGCTGCGACATGCTTGCCGTCCATGGCCCGTTTGGGAGAGGTGGGCTTTTGTAAAGCACGTTTGCACATGTACGAGCACGAGCGTGCGCACGTGTACGAGCGCGAGGCCTACGGCGGTTCTGACGTCATTTCCTGTGCGCCTGTTGGGACGAAGGAGGGACCATGCGCGGACATCATTTGCTGCGCTGCGTTCTACTTCACCACTGGATAAAAGTGTCTACTCTACTTCCCCGTGTTGTTGTGGCGTCCGTATTAGCACATGTCACAGTCACATCCCCGCTTGCCGTTATCAGCTACCGGCAGACACGGGGAGAACACGCAAACTCCACACAGAAGGGCCCCAGCTAGGATTCGTACGCTCTCGCTGTGAGGCGACAGTGCTAACCCCTGTTCCACCGTGTCGCCTAGCGTCAAAAATGGAGTTTGAAATAATCAGTCAGACGTCTGCACTGCCTGAAAGACAAAGCTCAGGGCAGGTAGTATAACACTATTGATTGATAATCAATAGATGATGTCACAGGGGTCGAATTTATTAACAGAAAACGTTAATGTCGTAAAAACGACGCCGCTGCTTCGTTTAGAGGAAGAAACACCTCAGATGAACTTTTGTTCCCCAGTTGCTCTTCGTCACAGCCGAGCTGACTGTGAGTGGTTTAATACCCAATGATCCAGTGATTTTCCTAATGCGTGTGTGTGTGTGTGCGTGTGTGTGTGTGTGTGTCTGTGTGTGTGTGTCCTGACATTTCTGTTGATGCTTGTTTATCTGTGTGTGACTGCGTAAAATGTGGCTTTGGGGTGTAAAGGGCAAATATGAAACGCTCATTTTTCCACAGGGAACATCTGTGTGTGTGTGTGTGTGTGTGTGTGTGTGTGTGTGTGTGTGTGAGTGTGTGAGTGTGTGAGTGTGTGAGTGTGTGAGTGTGTGAGTGTGTGTGTGTGTGAGTGTGTGAGTGTGTGGGTGTGTGCGTGTGTTAGGGCATTGGTACAGTTGTGGGGACTGATTAAAAAGGGGAGTCTGAATCTGTGTGTGTCTGTATCTTCGTCTGACTGTGTTTTTGTGTGTGTGCGTGTGTGTGTGTATGTGTGTGTGCGTTTGTGTGTATGTGTGTGTGTCTGTGTGTGTGTGTTTGTGTGTGTCTGTATCTTCATCTGTGTGTGTGTGTTTGTGTGTGTCTGTATCTTCGCCTGTGTCTGCGTGTATGTGTTTGTGTGTGTGTGTGTGTATCTTCGTGTGTGTGTGTGTGTGTGTCTGTATCTTCGTCTGTGTGTGTGTGTGTGTGTGTGTGTGTGTGTGTGTGTGTGTGTGTGTGTGTGTGTGTGTGTGTGTGTGTGTGTGTGTGTGTGTGTGTGTGTGTGTGTGTGTGTGTGTGTGTGTGTGTGTGTGTGTGTGTGTGTGTGTGTGTGTTCGTTCAGTGGTACCAGCAGCATAAATAAACATGCTCTGACATGATGACATGGCAACCGTCTCTGTGGTCGGTGGTTACCGGGGCGACCGCGAGACCTGCGCTCGTCACCAATCATTAACATTCTCTCCAAAGTTTAAGACGTTCACTTTTCATCCTCGCTGCCGGAGGAACATGGAAACTATTTTCAAATCGGACTAATCCCTGTTCAGATTTCTCTAGTTACACACACACACACACACACACACACACACACACACACACACACACACACACACACACACACACACACACACACACACACACACACACACACACTCACACACACTCAGCAAGAGAAATGCTAGAAAATCTCACACGTAACACAAGCTGCCTTAAAACACACGACAAGAACCTTTTACACACACAAGAACGAACACACACACACACACACACACACACACACACACACACACACACACACACACACACACACACACACACACACACACACACACACACATCCACACACACACACACACATATACTCATTTTGCATGCATTTTTCACATGTTTCTCTTCTCTACGTGGTCGTGTGTGTTTCTTTAAAGTCATTTTGGGTCATTTTTTAGTTGTTATGTGCATTTTGTTTTTGTTTTCAGTCCTTTAGTGTCTCTTTGTAGTTGTTAGGGGTCTATTTTCAGTCATTTAGTGTCTCTTTGTAGTTGTTTGGGGTCTATTTTCAGTCATTTAGTGTCTCTTTGTAGTTGTTAGGGGTCTATTTTCAGTCATTTAGTGTCTCTTTGTAGTTGTTAGGGGTCTATTTTCAGTCATTTAGTGTCTCTTTGTAGTTGTTAGGGGTCTATTTTCAGTCATTTAGTGTCTCTTTGTAGTTGTTTGGGGTCTATTTTCAGTCATTTAGTGTCTCTTTGTAGTTGTTAGGGGTCTATTTTCAGTCATTTAGTGTCTCTTTGTAGTTGTTAGGGGTCTATTTTCAGTCATTTAGTGTCTCTTTGTAGTTGTTAGGGGTCTATTTTCAGTCATTTAGTGTCTCTTTGTAGTTGTTTGGGGTCTATTTTCAGTCATTTAGTGTCTCTTTGTAGTTGTTTGGGGTCTATTTTCAATCATTTAGTGTCTCTTTGTAGTTGTTTGGGGTCTATTTTCAGTCATTTAGTGTCTCTTTGTAGTTGTTAGGGGTCTATTTTCAGTCATTTAGTGTCTCTTTGTAGTTGTTTGGGGTCTATTTTCAGTCATTTAGTGTCTCTTTGTAGTTGTTTGGGGTCTATTTTCAGTCATTTAGTGTCTCTTTGTAGTTGTTTGGGGTCTATTTTCAGTCATTTAGTGTCTCTTTGTAGTTGTTTGGGGTCTATTTTCAGTCATTTAGTGTCTCTTTGTAGTTGTTAGGGGTCTATTTTCAGTCATTTAGTGTCTCTTTGTAGTTGTTAGGGGTCTATTTTCAGTCATTAAGTGTCTCTTTGTAGTTGTTTGGGGTCTATTTTCAGTCATTTAGTGTCTCTTTGTAGTTGTTTGGGGTCTATTTTCAGTCATTTAGTGTCTCTTTGTAGTTGTTTGGGGTCTATTTTCAGTCATTTAGTGTCTCTTTGTAGTTGTTTGGGGTCTATTTTCAGTCATTTAGTGTCTCTTTGTAGTTGTTTGGGGTCTATTTTCAGTCATTTAGTGTCTCTTTGTAGTTGTTTGGGGTCTATTTTCAGTCATTAAGTGTCTCTTTGTAGTTGTTTGGGGTCTATTTTCAGTCATTTAGTGTCTCTTTGTAGTTGTTTGGGGTCTATTTTCAGTCATTTAGTGTCTCTTTGTAGTTGTTTGGGGTCTATTTTCAGTCATTAAGTGTCTCTTTGTAGTTGTTAGGGGTCTATTTTCAGTCATTTAGTGTCTCTTTGTAGTTGTTAGGGGTCTATTTTCAGTCATTTAGTGTCTCTTTGTAGTTGTTTGGGGTCTATTTTCAGTCATTTAGTGTCTTCATCACTTTGTAGTTGTTTGGGGTCTATTTTCAGTCATTTATGGTCCCCTGCTTTGTAGTGTTTGGGTCTATTTTCAGTCATTTAGTGTCTCTTTGTAGTTGTTAGGGGTCTATTTTCAGTCATTTAGTGTCTCTTTGTAGTTGTTAGGGTCTTTTCAGTCATTTAGTCGTTGTTTGGGTCTATTTTCAGTCATTTAGTGTCTCTTTGTCTTTGTAGTTGTTTGGGGTCTATTCTCAGTCATTTAGTGTCTCTTTGATCATTAAAATCTTCTTTTTTTTTCTCGAATTTTTCACTTTATGGTCATCTTGTAGTTGTTTTTCATCTCTTTTTATTAAGTTAGCGTCTCTTTGTAATTGTTTTACATCTATTTTTAGATGTTTTACTTTTCTATTTGGTCATTTAAAGTCCTATTGTGTCATTTTTAGCTGGTCGAACGAGAGAGGGTCGAGCTGGCTAGAGAGTAAACGAGGAGAGGGAGCGCCGAAATCGAGAATAAAGCGGTGAATTCAGGTTCAAAATCTCAAATTTGGATGAAAAAATTATGTTTTAGTTAAGAAATTATAAGAGAAAACATTCCCGTCACATAACCCCGTACAGGGCAGCACTGTCGCCTCACAGCGAGAGGGTTGCTGGTTCAAATTCTGGCTGGGGCCCTTCTGTGTGGAGTTTGCATGTTGTCCCCGTGTCTGCGTGGGTTTTCTCCGGGTTCTCCGGTTTCCTCCCACAGTCCAAAGACGTGCAGGTGTTCGGTTCATTGATGACTCTAAATCACCCGTAGGTGTGAATGGTTGTCTGTCTCTGTCCGTCTCGTGTGTCCTGTGTCCTATGTGTCCTGTGATAGACTGGTGTCCTGTCCAGGGTGGACCCCGCCTCACGCCCGATGTCAGCTGGGATCGGCTCCAGCCCCCTGAGACCCTGACAGGGACAAGAGGCTGAAGATGAATGAATGAATGAAGGAATGAATGAACTCCCTTGTTTTGATGCTTTTGTTGTGCGTGGACGAACTGAACGAGGTGTAAATCACCAGTTCAGATCTGTTCTGGACGGGTGTCGTGTTAAAACCAACGTCAGCCCTTCACGAAGTCAGTGCCGACAGGACGCTGGATGCTGGAAAGAGCGTGCAGGACTTGACGTTAATGGGCTCCAACGTGGAAAAACCACCCGATTGGCTCCGTTTTTGTTCTGAAGTCGGTGAATTTGCGGAGAAGTCGTGATTTTTTAGGGAAAGAATCCCAAACTCGTGGTTCCTGTCAGCCCGCGGTGATTCAACACTTCTGTTCTGGACTCTCTTTCACATCCTTCACCTCTTCTTTTCTTCTCCTTCTCCACTTTTTCCCCCTCTCCTGTCGTCTGCTGTCGTTCTTCCTTTCAATCATCGCTTTCTTTGCCCTTTTTAAACGTCTTCTCTTTCTCCTGAGGCTGCTTTTCATTCCCCCTCTCCTCCTTGTCTCCTCTCCTCTCTTCCTTTGTCTTCTGTCTCCTTCTTTGTCTTCTCTCTTCCTTTCCTTTCATCACTTTTGTCTCCTCTCCTTCTTGCCTCCTCTCTTCTTGTCATTTATCTCCTCCCTCCTTCTTTGTCTCCTCTCTTCTCTCCTCTCCTTGTTCTCTCCTCTTCGTCTCCTCTCTTCCTTTGTCTTCTGTCTCCTTCTTTGTCTTCTCTCTTGTCTCCTCTCCTTCTTTCCTTTCGTCACTTTACCTCCTCTCCTCCTTGTCTCCTCTCCTCCTTTCCTTTTATCACTTTATCTCCTCTCATCCTTGTCTCCTCTCCTCCTTGTCTCCTCTCCTCCTTTCCTTTTATCACTTTATCTCCTCTCCTCCTTGTCTCCTCTCCTTCCTTGTCTCCTCTCCTCCTTATCTCCTCTCCTTCCTTGTCTCCTCTCCTTCCTTGTCTCCTCTCCTTCCTTGTCTCCTCTCCTTCCTTGTCACCTCTCCTCCTTGTCTCCTCTCCTTCCTTGTCTCCTCTCCTTCCTTGACTCCTCTCCTTCCTTGTCTCCTCTCCTTCCTTGTCTCCTCTCCTCCTTATCTCCTCTCCTTCCTTGTCTCCTCTCCTCCTTATCTCCTCTCCTTCCTTGTCTCCTCTCCTTCCTTGTCTCCTCTCCTCCTTGTCTCCTCTCCTTCCTTGTCTCCTCTCCTTCCTTGTCTCCTCTCCTTCCTTGTCTCCTCTCCTCCTTGTCTCCTCTCCTTCCTTGTCTCCTCTCCTCCTTGTCTCCTCTCCTCCTTGTCTCCTCTCCTTCCTTGTCTCTTCTCCTCCTTGTCTCCTCTCCTCTTTGTCTCCTCTCTCCTTCGTCTCAACTCCTTTATCACCTCTCTTCTACTTTGCCTCCTCTCCTCTTGTCATTTGTCTGGCGCACTCCCACTGTGCCTCCGTACCGTACTCGAGCACATTTCAAAGCTAAAGTCGGGTTCCTTTGACCAGTGTGAGTGCAACCGCACCACGTCTAGGAGCAGCACGCTTGCCGTCCACGGCCCGTTTGGGAGAGGTGGGCTTTAGTAAAGCACGTTTGCACATGTACGAGCACGAGCGTGCGCACGTGTACGAGCACGAGGCCTACGGCGGTTCTGAGGTCATTTCCTGTGCGCCTGTTGGGACGTAGAAAAAAGAAGGAGGGACCATGCGCGGACATTTAAAACAATGGCGGTGAAAGGTTCACGTTGGTGTGATGCGGAGGTGGAGTGTTTACTGCAGATTTGGTCGATGAAAAGATTCAAAATCAGTCGACAAGACGCACAAAAACTCCGTGGTCTACGGAAAGATCTGGAAACAAAGCCACGCATCGCCATGACGTCATCAATGCGTGTGACGTGTTACGGCGTGATGACGTATAGGCAGCAAGAAGCATTCTCCGAGGCCCAGGTAGTGTGAGTACAAACGGGCCTGGAGGGGGGGACAAGGACCCTAAAGCACGGGGCACGGGACGGAGGCACAGTGGGAGGGCGCCCTTAATTTCCGATGTTAAATGTACGAAAGATGCACAACGACAGCCTGAAGAGTATCAGCAGTTATGAGCCCAACTTCTTTATTTTTGGTAACTTGTGTTCGCACACGTGGAGGTTGTTGTCATTGACGCTCATTGACGCTGGAGCCGCGCCCTTCCTGTCGTCTTCTTCTTCTTCTCCTCCGTGACCTCATATACACACTTTGTCTTTTGAGATCAGCGCTGACACAGCGTTTCTCAGAGAGGGCGACCTCCCAGGGAACGAGAGTGATTTATAAAGCTTTTGATTAATTGTTGCTGTTTGAGGGGAACGAGTGACGTGTGTGTGTGTGAGTGTGTGTGTGTGTGTGTGTGTGTGTGTGTGTGTGTGTGTGTGTGTGTGTGATTGGTTCACTGAGTAACGATGTTAGCCTTAAAGAATACAGTGATGCTACTGTGACTAACCAGCTAACCTGGGTGTGTGTGTGTGTGTGTGTACGTCTGTGTGTGTGTGTGTGTGTGTGTGTGTGTGTGTGTGTGTGTCTGTGTGTGCGTGTGTGTGTGTGTGTGTGTGTGTGTGTGTGTGAGTGAGTGTTCGTTCTCTTGGGTGTGAAAGGTTTTTTGTCGTGTGTTTAAAGGCAGGTTGTGTTAAATGTGAGATTTTCTAGCATTTCTCTTGCTGAATGTGTGTGTGTGTGTGTGCGTGCGTGCGTGCGTGCGTGCGTGCGTGCGTGCGTGTGTGCGTGCGTGCGTGCGTGCGTGCGTGCGTGCGTGCGTGCGTGCGTGTGTGTGTGTGTGTGTGCGTGCGCGTGTGCGTGTGTGATTGGGTCACTGATGTGTCCGCTGATGTAACATGTGATGTTTAACGATGTTCGCCTTAAAGAATACAGTGATGCTAATGTGACTAACCAGCTAACTTGTGTGTGTGTGTGTGTGTGTGTGTGTGTGTGTGTGTGTGTGTGTGTGTGTGTGTGTGTGTGTGTGTGTGTGTGTGTGTGTGTGTGTGTGTGTGTGTGTGTGTGTGTGTGTGTGTGTGTGTGTGTGTGTGTGTGTGTGTGTGTGTGTGTGTGTGTGTGTGTGTGTGTGTGCCTCGTAGCTCGCAGATGGATCCTGCTCAGCTATCATTAACCTCTCCGCCTCTTGCTCCAGCCTTCATGTAGGTAACAAACTCACCTTTGACTCTTTTCATTCATTCATGTTAAAAACAAACTTTATTCACCTGTTTTTATTCTTTTATTTGTTTCCGTCACTTTTACACGTTTAGTTCCTTTACTTTCTTTCTCTTCTGACACTTTTTATCACATAAACACTTTTTTTCAGGAGGACTAAAGCTGACAATGAAATAAACAAACAAAAATAAACAAATAAACAATAAAATAATAAAGAAATCAAAGGGAATTGCACAAATAAAAGCCTCAGCTGTCAAATAAACATGCACTTTAATTTGAAAATAAATAAACATGCACTTTAATTTCTTTTAATTTTTCTGTGGTATTTTACGTCCATTTTTAATATATTTTTGTGATTTTTTTAGGTGTTTTGCATCCGTTTTGAATAATTTCGTCATTTTTTGTGGAGTTTTTCATCGTTTTTTAATCATTTTGTCACTTTTTTTTTGTGTAGTTTTGTGTTTTGGTCGTTTGTAGTTGCAACATTTTGTGATGACGGGCCCCTCGCCCTGTGCCTGGTAGGCCCATTCAGTAACCCACCCATGACTCCATGCGCTGTAAACACCGCACACATAAACACTGTGCTTCTTAAACGTAATTCCTCCTTCTCTCACTAACCCACAGGGTGCTTCACTTACAAGGCTCTAATTTTAGGGTAAAACCTTTTTATTGATGGAGTTTATTTAACGTGAGACACTGATGGATAACTCCGGCTGCACAGAGATGAGGCTCCACCGGGAAGGAACGAGATAAAGACGAAGTAAAACACTCGGGGATGAAACGAGAAACGTATTTTTTTGGTTACGTTTTTTGCTCTTTTGTGTTTTGCGTCCGTTTTGAATCATTTTGTCATTTTTTGTTGAGTTTTGCATCGGTTTTTAATCATTTTGTGATATTTTTGAGGTGTTTTGCATCCGTTTTTTAATCATTTTGTCACATTTTGTGTAGTTTTGCATCGTTTTTTAATAATTTTGTGATATTTTTGAGGTGTTTTGCGTCCGTTTTTAACCATTTTGTCATTTTTTTGTGGAGTTTTGAGTCCGTTTTGAATAATTTCATCATTTTTTGTGTGGATTTGCATCTGTTTTTAATAATTTTGTCATTTATTTTTTGAGTAGTTTTACGTTTTGGTCGTTTGTAGTTGGGTTTTTTGTGTCCGTGGTCTTTAAGCATCTATCTGCGATTGTTTTGTTATGACGGGCCCCTCGCCCTGTGCCTGCTAGGCCCATTCAGTAACCCACCCATGACTCCATGCGCTGTAAACACCGCACACATAAACACTGTGCTTCTTAAACGTAATTCCTCCTGCTCTCACTAACCCACAGGCTGCTTCACTTACAAGGCTCTAATTTTAGGGTAAAACCTTTTTATTGATGGAGTTTATTTAACGTGAGACACTGATGGATAACTCCGGCTGCACAGAGATGAGGCTCGACCGGGAAGGAACGAGATAAAGACGAAGAAAAACACTCAGAGATGAAACGAGAAACGTATTTTTTGGTTACGTCTTTCGCTCTTTTGGTCCCGACTCAGGAAAATACTCTCTCCTGCAGAAATCAGGGTTCGACACACACACACACACGCCGAGCCGTGCGGTCACAGAAGACATCTGATCCCAGGTTGAACCAGGAGACCACGCTCCTCGATACATTCTTCCACTTTTTATTTATCTAAGCCAGGTCAATTTGAAGACTTAGCCTGACCCGGACCAGACTGCGCGCACAAATACACACATCCAGTAGTGCTTGCTGCCTCCTCGCCTCGACAGTAATTGGGGGTGATTTCTTTCTCTCCAAACACAGATATTTGTTTTTATTAAGGGTCAGATATTGAAACCAGTCAAATTAAAGGCTCGGCTTTCTGTCTGGCCGGGGCCAAAGTCAACAGAGCTGCTATAGATCCTCTGTACCGCGGCTCTCCGTACGCAGACGGTTACCAAAGGCTGAGGGAGGGATGGATAAACGAGAGAGAGGGTTAAGGAGGGAGAAAGTGACTTAAAGAGAAGCAGAGGGAAGGAGGAGAATTGACTGAAATTAGGGGGGAAAAGAGGGCGGATTAATATCTCGTGGCACCAGAGAGAGAAAGCTCGCTCTCTCTCATAAATCCCGGCTACTTAATCTCTGGGTCGCGACCAAAAAAGCAGGTCGTGGGGCGTACGTCTGATGATTACCAGATTACCGCAGGGAGAGAGAGAGAGAGAGAGAGCGCGCGTTCAGCGGAGCGGCGTCCAAGGCGGATCAGTCGGATTTGGTTTCAGAGTTGGGAAAGTTTAAGAAGATCGGCTGTCAGTAGCGTCATGGCTCCGCAAAACCTCGGAGGCACCGACCCCCCCCCCCCCCCTCTCCCCCCCATTCGAGGTATTGGAGATCTAACGTCGCTCAGATGGAAAATGAACATTGCGTGTCACGTTTCATCTGCAGCGTCCAGACTTGATGATGGTATTTGTCATGGATCAAACCATCAAACCAGCCTCCCCCCCCTCTATTCTACTTATTTCATCCCTTTCCCTTGAAGGTCGTTGGCTGTTGTATCTTTCCATCGGTGACATGTTTTATATAAATTTGTGCCCCTTCAAAAAACTGTGGTCCTCGACCATTAGTTCCCATCAAAACCGTCCCAGTTCTGCAGCCAACAAACAGTCAAGCTCGGTTACGATCCCGCCACGAAAACGCTGTACCATAAATCCTCCCTTGCTGCTTTTGAACCAGACAAACTCACCGAAATGGCCTCGTGCCAGGTGACTCTCTGGCGTTTGCTTTGTGTTTATGAAACACGTTAATGGCCCTTTAATGACACCGTGACCAGAAACAAGATGTCAAAACAGCCCGTTAATATCATCGTTTCTCTTTTTCTGCTTAGACCAGGGGGGTCAAACTCAGGCCTCACACTGTCCTTCCGCACGGGGCCAAAACAGGTTTTTCGGGTCAAGTCTAGTGCGTTTGACCAGTGTGAGTGCAACCGCTCCGCGCATAACTACGGCCCGTCTGAGAGAGGTGGGCTTTAGTAAAGCACGTTTGCACATGTACGAGCACGAGCGTGCGCACGAGCACGAGGCCTACGGCGGTTCTGAGGTCATTTCCTGTGCGCCTGTTGGGACGTAGAAAAAAGAAGGAGGGACCATGCGTGGACATTTAAAACAATGGCGGTGAAAGGTTCACGTTGGTGTGATGCGGAGGTGGAGTGTTTACTGCAGATTTGGTCGATGAAAAGATTCAAAAACAGTCGACAAGACGCACAAAAACTCAGAGGTCTACGGAAAGATCTGGAAACAAAGCCACGCATCGCCATGACGTCATCAATGCGTGTGACGTGTTACGGCGTGATGACGTATAGGCAGCAAGAAGCATTCTCCGAGGCCCAGGTAGTGTGAGTACAAACGGGCCTGGAGGGGGGGACAAGGACCGTAAACGGGACGGAGGCACAGTGTGCCAGCACCTGATCTGCGCCACGGCTTCAGTGTTTTGCTTCATCAGGGAGGTTGGAGGAGAGTTTCCTGAACCAGCGTGCCGTTCTGCCCAAAGCCTGCACTGGTTTCGCTTTGACCCGACTCTGCATCTCCAAAATAAACTGGTGGATGTGAAGAATGTGGAAAGACTGGGGTCGATGTTTCAGCAGAGTCGTTTGTGTGTGTTTGTCATTCCCTCCGCTGCGGTTACGAAGCAGAGCACCAGACCTCAAGTAAGAAACTGTGGCGTTTTCACATAAATAAATGTCTTCTCCGCTATCACTGATTGACGTTACGCAGTAGTGACTCCATCCATATCCAGTTCCTGAAAGCTTTTCCATTCGCTGGTCTACGCTCGCGCTGCCGGCAGCTCCTCTCTTTGAAAACTCTTCTGACGTGCGGGAAATGATGCATGCCACATTTCTGGATGGTTTTTTGAACGAGCTAAAGACGTAGCATTGTAGCATTAGCGTTAAATCGTGGAGGGGGATGACTTTGAAGATCCACCGTGGGATGAAAGCCCCAAC
>NW_028154874.1:15000-37500 GCF_963691815.1 Echiichthys vipera | reverse complement strand
ACGCTAACACAGACTACACCAGGGGTCTGCAACCCGCGGCTCCTGGGCCTCCGCTGCTCTTCTGTCCCTTTTCAGCGGCTCCTGTAGCTTTGCTAAAAAATAACATGTAAATAAATGAAGTGTGTTCTTTGCACAGTGGACGATCTTTCAAAGGGAGCACCTGCAAAATATTATATGAAACTAAAAGATGCGTCACATGCTACGGCTATCGCTCAGCACCTTTCCCTGCTAACCTGGAGTTTCTAACCCGCGCTGTCAGGACGCTAACCATGCTAACCGTGGCTAACCGCGGATAAACCCCCCCAAAAAACACTTATCGGAGAATAGCATGTTGCGTAAAGAGATCAGTTTGCTCTCATTGCCAACATTGATGCTAACCTGTACGCTTCACATGTGGTGAGATTTAACAGGTAATAATAATCATAATAATAGGGATGAAATGTCAGTTTTCTTTATTTTTGTTCTTTAATGTCATAAATGCAACAACCTGTAGTTTTTCTGTATACATCATATAACTATATATACAACTTTAATAGCTGTGAGATCAAATATGTTTTGCGGCTCCAGACAAAGAGGGGGTAAAAGGTTGCAGACCCCTGGACTACACAAATAAAGCAGATGGTGTGATTAGGGTTTAACCCTGAAAGTCGAAGATTTGAAACGTGAACGTCGGGGTGAAACTGAAATCCTTCACGGTGAGGCTTTTTGCTCTGAGACCATCTTCTGCTCCCTGAACTTTGTGAATTTAACATGAACCTAATGTGATAAAGTCTGTTGCTTTTGTTTGATTTCCCGTTTTGGCAAAAAAAAGATTGTTGCACATTGTTGGCGATCTGTGGTTGGCGCCGTTAGCACGTATCAGCTCGGGAAGCTAACTAGCTCGCTTATGATATTTGGTGTCCATTGCTGCCACCCTGTACATCCCTGCAAACTCAGGTAAAAAAAAGTTAGCACCGTATTTTCCGCATTATAAGGAGCATAGAACAGACGCTACAGTGGAGGCTGGGGTTACGTTCTGCATCCATTAGATGGAGCTGCGCTAAAGGGAACGTCAACACGACAGTCAGGGGAGGTGGTCTCGTTGCTTGCTCTGTTTTCTGTCCCTCCCATGGTTGTGTTTCGGCATTGAATCGTCTGATTATTAATTGTCAAAGGATAAAATAATGAAAAACGACACCAAATAAATTCTAGTTGCTCTAATATGTCACGTCCCTGCAGTAACTGGTGTGTGTCTGTAGATGTAAATTCATATGTGTGTGTTTGTTGGTGAGAAATCATCAGAATAAGAGGAACAAACAGACAGAAGACAAAGACAACACGAAGGAAAAGGACGGATGGAGAGCGACGGAGGGAACCATGAAGAAGACGGGGACAGTGTCGCCCTTTGTTCCATTTCCTCCGAATGTTTTGCTCCAAACTTTTGAACCATTTCACATTTTTGCCGTCCTTCCTCTCTTCTCATGCCCCCGTCCTCGCAGCCTCGGCGCCGCGACATTCCGGCCATTTTCCGAACTCATTCCGATGACTCATCCGCGCTGAATAATCCTCGGGAACGCCGCCGTGGGACGCATTCGGGAGGGGAAAAGGCCGCGACCGCTTCTCCGATGTTTGGCGAGCCCGGGATCACGTCAGATCTGAATTAAGTCCCGTTTCTTTCAGGGTCTGCCGCGGTTCACCCGCCGTCCCCGGAGCCCCTTACGCCATCGCCCACGCTCTGTTCAACCCTTATCCTGATTCTCTCGGCCTGAACGTCGACCTTTCCTTCCACCGGGACTCAGAGTACACGCCGGTCTTCTCGTCCGATGCCCAAACAAATGACTAATCACGTCAGAATTTGGCCTTTTTGCTTATATTGCTTTTAAACGAGACCTCTAACCTCTCCCTTGAAAGCCATTTCACATCGGTCCAGCAGCTTTGACTGTCTTTCTGATCTCTTCATGTCATTTCTCTTCCTTCAATGACCTTTTGGTGGGTTTCCTACACGTATCCTGACTTACATGTGGTACCAAGAGCTTAAAAAGTCATATTTTGATGATGAAAAAGCTTTTGCATAGAGGTTTTTGCAAGATAAATAGCCAACATAGTGATCAATCTGATGCAAATGTGCTTTAAAATGACCTTCTAATGAGCAGAACTGTTCCAGAAAGTCATGCCATACGTGTAAAAGTACATTTCTATGTCTTCCTCTTCGGCTGAAAACACATAGCTTAAACTAAACGGCACAATAGAGAACAATAACGGCTTTCCCCAGCAGTCGTTGACCCTTCAAAGGCTCTTTGGGTGTGGGTGTATTTCTTCTTCATGCAGGAAGCCTATTAAATGGTTTCAACCCAAATTTATATGTGTGTGTTTGTTGGTGAGAAATCGTATTTATGTGTCCCTGTTTGCATCTTTGTTTGCGTCTTTGTTTGCGTCTTTGTTTGTGTCTTTGTTTGCGTCTTTGTTTGTCTCTTTGTTTGCGTCTGTGTTTGTGTCTTTGTCTCTTTGTTTGCGTCTTTGTTTGTGTCTTTGTGTCTGTGTTTGTCTCTTTGTTTGCGTCTTTGTGTCTTTGTTTGTCTCTTTGTTTGCGTCTTTGTCTCTTTGTTTGCGTCTGTGTTTGTGTCTTTGTGTCTGTGTTTGTCTCTTTGTTTGCGTCTTTGTGTCTTTGTTTGTCTCTTTGTTTGCGTCTTTGTCTCTTTGTTTGCGTCTGTGTTTGCGTCTGTGTTTGTGTCTTTGTGTCTTTGTGTCTTTGTCTGTGTTTGTGTCTGTCTTTGCGTCTTTGTGTCTTTGTTTGTGTCTGTGTTTGTGTCTTTGTTTGTGTCTTTGTGTCTTTGTTTGTGTCTTAGTTTGCGTCTCTGTTTGTGTCTTTGTTTGTGTCTTTGTGTCTTTGTTTGCGTCTCTGTTTGTGTCTTTGTTTGTGTCTTTGTGTCTTTGTTTGCGTCTCTGTTTGTGTCTGTGTTTGCATCTTTGCGTCTCTGTTTGTGTCTTTGGTTGTGTCTTTGTTTGCGTCTCTGTTTGTGTCTTTGTTTGTGTCTTTGTTTGTGTCTGTGTTTGCATCTTTGTGTCTTTGTTTGTGTCTGTGTTTGTGTCTTTGTTTGTGTCTGTGTTTGCATCTTTGTGTCTGTGTCTGTGTTTGTGTCTTTGTTTGTGTCTTTGTGTCTGTGTCTGTGTTTGTGTCTTTGTTTGTGTTTGTAAAAAGCCAAGATATCAATCAATCTGATGCAAAATTGCTTTAAAATGACCTTCTAATGAGCAGAACTGTTCCAGAAAGACATGCCATACATGTAAAAGTACATTTCTATGTCTTCCTCTTCGGCTGAAAACACATATAGCTGAAACTAAACGGCACAATAGAGAACAATAACGGCTTTCCCCAGCAGTCGTTGACCCTTTGAAGGCTCTTTGGGTGTGGGTGTACTTCTTCTTCATGCAGGAAGCCTATTAAATGGTTTCAACCCCTGCAGATGGAAACACATCTAAGTCGCCTTTGGTTTTTTTGCGACGTTTCACTCAAAAACTCACTTGACAGTTGGATGGAAACTAGCGAAAACGACCAATGAGCTGCTGGTTCCATCGCCGCTCTGCCTCTCCTCACTCCTCTGTGCCAACGCCTCTTTTTTTTAATTCACTCCCACCTCTTCTCCGGCCCCCCTTCAGTCAGATCTGCTACTGTCCCGGGGACATGAGCCACTGTTTCCAACCTTTCCAACCTGCCTTACCTTCCTCTCACCCCGCGCTGCCACCTCCGTTCCCCTCGCCCTCCTCTGTTCCCTCTGCCCTTCGGCGCTCTGAGGGTTGCTACCGTCAGCTGAGACACACTTTCCAACCTCGTTCTGACCCGACGGAGACTCCCTCTCTTCTTTAAAATCCTCGCTTTTCCTCCCAGCTGTCGGCTTTGCCGTCGCCTCCTTCTTCTGTCACCTTTCTGTTTGTGTTTCCATCGCCTTGCGGTTGCATCATCATTAAGGGCACTCTCGCCTGGCGCCATCATGGAGGTCAGCGAGAGAATGAGCTATGGAAGTGGCTTCATATATCATAGACAGTTAAACAGCAGCTAATGAGACATCCCCTTTAAGATAAGGCAGAATTATTAACAATTTACTATTTCAGCTTCATCTTTTAAGAGGAACTTTATCCACTGAATCAAGTTTCTGAGCAGGTAAATTATACGCAGTTACTTTATTATACTTTTGGTTGTGTTCAAAGTGAATCAAGGTCATTACTGTTGAAAAAAAACCTAATTTCCTCTGGATGAAAGGGCTGTCACCTTCCAATTGTTGGTTGGTTGATCGATGTCATTCATTCATCTTCAACCGCTTGTCCCTGTCGGGTATTGGGGGGGCTGGAACTGATCCCAGCTGACATTGGGCGTGAGGCGGGGTCCACCCTGGACAGGACGCCAGTCTATCACAGGACACATAGAGACGAACAGAGACAGACAACCATTCACACCTACGGGTGATTTAGAGTCATCAATGAACCCAACACCTGCACGTCTTTGGACTGTGGGAGGAAACCGGAGAACCCGGAGAAAACCCACGCAGACACGGGGAGAACATGCAAACTCCACACAGAAGGGCCCCAGCCGGGATTCAAACCAGGAACCTTCTTGCTTGTGAGGCGACAGTGCTAACCACCACTCTACCATGTAGCCCTGGTTGATCGATATGCTCTCTCAAATTCGTCTTGATCAGACAATCCCTGGTGTTACAGCAACATTAATGTATCCGTCGTTGTTCTTCAGCACTTGTACGTGCGAGATGTGAAGGCCGGTCTTTGCGGTGTATATCTGGCCCCTCCTCCACTGTGATTGGAGGGCTTTGTAATAAAAAAAGTACAATATAAAAAACAAGATGATGTAATATTAGTACACACTGTCCGACCAGTCAATGGTTGAAGAGTAGGTAGACCTTCAGTTGTCCACTATTTAGATCTATTTATATTGTCTTTATATGTATAAAAGTATTCCAAATTAGCCATTAGCAGGTCCTGTTTGCAGTGTACCTGTCATGAACGGTGCGGACACGGACACGGGGTAAAAGTACAAACAAATATTTAAAATAAACAAACGGGAACAATTACAGGGAAAAACAAAAGTCTAAAGACGAGACGGTCGAGGGTAACAGGTACGCGGGAAACCACGGGAAGAAACAAAGACAACAATGTTGTTGTTTCAAAAAACGATCCAAACATGAAATCAATTGGTTCCTGGTTCGAATCCCAGCTGGGAAACAAAGACACAAACAAACAAACACAGACACATAAAAATTATTTGTCTCTGTTCGTCTCTATGTGTCCTGTGATAGACTGGCGTCCTGTCCAGGGTGGACCCCGCCTCACGCCCGATGTCAGCTAGGATCGGCTCCAGCCCCCCTGCGACCCCGACAGGGACAAGCGTTTAAAGATGAATGAATGAATTAATTATATAATCAGATAAAAAACAAGCCATAAAATGACTGGGTTTCCTGATTTGAGTTCATGAACGAGAGCTGTACGCCATTGGGGGCGTCCCATCACCTGAAACCATCTTTGTTTTCCACCTCATCTCTTCCTCCGTCCCCTTCAATCTCCTGTTTCTGCCTTCAGTAACGCTCTGTCCTCAGCTCGCCCTCTCTCCTTCCACACTCTCACCCTCTCCTCACCTCCCCTTCGTCTTTCCTGCCGTCAGTGTCCTCCCTTTCCTCTCCCTCTTCTCTTCCTTGACAGTAGGATTGGTTTGTTTTTCTTCTGTCACAAAGACGCCGCTGTTTCTATCCCTGTTATGACTCCGTTCACCTCTCGCCTTCCCTTTTCACCTCCTCTCCCTCCTCCCTCCAATCATTTACTCCCCTGGTACTGGGTTTGGTGCAAGAGGATTGGGACGTGTTGTTATCCAGCGTTTTTTCTAGACTTATCTTTCATTTGCATCATCGCAGCTTTCCGAGGCTTTCACACAAGAAACCTCCCTGACTTCAACTTTACACCATAAGTTAACAGTGTTGGGGCTCAGGTGTTACAAAGGATCAGGTTAGAGCACTCTTGGGTTTCATGTTGTAACGAGTAATTTAACCCATTAGTTTAGGAATTCAAGAAATCAGTTATTTAGTTACACCTTTAAATTAGTAATCTGTTACTTTTTAACTGTTGTGTTTCCCTGCAAGAACCCGACAGGCTGCTGTCATTCACTGTTCAGACATATACTGTACTAAGAGTGCTGTAATTCATAAGTCATCTCATCTCATCTCATAAGCCCCTTATCCGGGGTCGGGTCGCGGGGGCAGCAGCTCCAGCAGGGGACCCCAAACTTCCCTTTCCCGGGCCACATTAACCAGCTCTAACTGGGGGATCCCGAGGCGTTCCCAGGCCAGTGTGGAGATCTAATCTCTCCACCTGGTCCTGGGTCTTCCCCGAGGCCTCCTCCCAGCTGGACGTGCCTGGAACACCTCCCTAGGGAGGCGCCCAGGGTTCATCCTTACCAGATGATCCTGAACCACCTCAACTGGCTCCTTTCAACGCAAAGGAGCAGCGGCTCTACTCCGAGTTCCTCACGGATGCTGAACTTCTCCCCCTCTCTCTAAGGGAGACTCCAGACCCCCTCCTGAGGAAACACATTTCACACGCTTGGACCTGGACCTGGTTCTTTGGGTCCTGACCCAGCTTTCATGACCACAGGTGAGGGTAGGAACCAGGACTGAGCGGTAGATCCAGAGCTTTGCCTTCCTCAGCTCTCTTTTCGTCACAACGGTGCGGTAGAGCGACTGCAGCACCACATATTTAATACTGAAGTAATTACACCTGTATAAGAGTACTAAAGTCCACGAAGGGACGAGGATTTGTCCCAAAACACAGGACTTGGGGGACCCCTGGAAGTACCAAGCCAAACCTCATCTTGAGGTAATCGTAACCAAGTAGTTTTGTTGCCTGAACTTAACTTGCCACAGTCACTTACTGGTTAAATAGATGATGAATAAATATCATTGCAGACCATCAGACCACCAAAGGATGCACAGGTCCCTCATGGTTATTTAGCCTGCAACTAAAGGAAACGAAGCTCCTTTGCGTTGAAAGGAGCCAGTTGAGGTGGTTCAGGATCATCTGGTAAGGATGAACCCTGGGCGCCTCCCTAGGGAGGTGATCCAGGCACGTCCAGCTGGGAGGAGGCCTCGGGGAAGACCCAGGACCAGGTGGAGAGATTAGATCTCCACACTGGCCTGGGAACGCCTCAGGATCCCCCAGTTAGAGCTGGTTAATGTGGCCCGGGAAAGGGAAGTTTGGGGTCCCCTGCTGGAGCTGCTGCCCCCACGACCCGACCCCGGATAAGAGGCTGAAGATGAGATGAGATAAAAAGAAACAAACCAAAAACTAAAAAAGTAACTTATTACGTTTTAATGGGAGTAATCTTGTAATGTAACAAGTTACCTAACTTTTCCTTGGTGGTCTTTGTGCTAAGCTAAGTTAGCCAGCTGCTGGTGTTATTCAGCATACAAAGGTTAGATTGGCATCAATCTTAGGGTTGTGATTCATAGGTTAGATGCTTTTATACTTTAAACTTTCTATAAAGGACGCATATATGTATTGTATGAATCATATATCAACCCTACAGTACAACCCCTCATGCTTGGTCTAAACCCCCTCCCCGCTCTCTTCATCTCCCCTCTCCCCTGGTACTGGGTTTGGTGCTCGAGCAGTGAAATGAACCGCTGTTTCCAGACCTCTCTTTCGTTTACATCATCCCCCCTCATCACTCGCTCTCTCTCTCCACATCCTCACCCTGCTTTTCCGACTCTTTCACCCCCATCTCCGCCCAAATCTTAGTCCACTTATACCCTTCATCCTCTCATCTTTCCTCCTCCTCTCTTTCCTCACTTTGTTTAATTGCAAAGACATTACAGTAGGGGGGGAGGTGAAAGGCCACCATCCTCGGTATGTGCGTAACTTTCAAAGCCCGCAAATTGTACTTCGCATAAGGAATGACGGCACCAACGCAAAATTATGTTTTCAATGCAGAATGATTTATTCACCTCTCAAGGGGAAGTCAAGGAAATCAAGTCTGCAAACAGAAGTGCACGTGGACAGTTTAGAAAGTTTAAGGAACCCTGTAATTACGACTCTGTAACTCCAACTCCAACTATAATGGCGTGCAAACCTGTAGCCAGCTAAGAGTCTTTTTATCCTTTAGCCCCATTCCTCCTGGCAGAACACCTCTCGCTCAGATAGAGTCGTCGGTCCCCTCGCATGCACGGCATGTTTGGGATCTCTCCATACATTTCCAATGGTATTAAAGTCTGGGGACTGTGGGGGACGTTCCAAAACCTCCATCCATCTTTCCTAGGAGGCACTTAATGGTCGATTTTGAGGTATACTTTGGATCAATGTCTTGCTGAAATACCCGAGCTCTCTTCAACTTCAATGCCTGGACTGACCTTCGAATTAGCCTCTAAAATTTATATTCCTTGGAATCGGTTCGTTTTTTTCCACCCGCGCGATGTTTCCTTTGCCCCCCAGCTGCCACATAACCCCAAAGCATAATGGATCCACCTCCATGCTTAACACTTGGCGAGGTGTCCGTCTCTGTGAATGCTTCGCCCACATAACTTCTTTGGTTGTGACCAAAACATTCCGTCTTGGTTTCATCACTCCAGCGCAAATTGTTCCAAAAGACTCATGAAGGTTTGCTTTTGCATACTTCAGACGCAGCTCGTTGTATCGAGGTCGCACGGACGGCTTTTCTTCCTTCAACTCTGCAATGCAGGTCTCGGTTGTTTAAAGTGTTGTTGTCTTGCCACAACTAGACTTGTCTGCAGCTCTTTTGTGGTGATGTGTGGGTTGTTCTCTGCATCTTTCACCAGGTCTCATCCTACATTTTTCTTGGTCTTCCAGATTTTGCCTTGACTTCAACTCTTTCAGCCCTGTTACATTTTATTAATCTGATAGTGGAAATGTGTAGATTGAAACTCTGAGAGTGTTTGGCTACGTTCACACTGCAGGTCTCAATGCAAAATCCTGATTTATTGCTCAAATCTGATTTTTGGTTTGGCTGTTATGTCTTTAAATGTGGCCTCAAGCGTGCGCAGATGATATCATGCCACATTGGTGTTTATGGAGGCGAACATGGCTAGTACGATAAGACCCTTCAAGTTAAGTCCATCCATCCATCTTCAGCCTCTTGTCCCTGTCGGGGTCGCGGGGGGCTGGAGCTGATCCCAGCTGACATCGGGCGTGAGGCGGGGTCCACCCTGGACAGGACGCCAGTCTATCGCAGGACACATAGAGACAAACAGAGACAGACAACCATTCACACCTACGGGTGATTTAGAGTCATCAATGAACTGAACACCTGCACGTCTTTGGACTGTGGGAGGAAACCGGAGAACCCGGAGAAAACCCACGCAGACACGGGGACAACATGCAAACTCCACACAGAAGGGCCCCAGCTGGGATTCCAAATAGTTACCCTCTTGCTGTGAGGCGACAGTGCTAACCACCACACCACCGTGTGCCGCTCGCCCCCCTACAAGTTTAGTGTCACCCCAAATACTAACAAGGTCTAAAACTTTACTATGCCTCCATTGGCCGCCTGCTTCACTGCTGCCCTCCATGTTGGTTTGATTCTGTTCATGTGGCACATTTTTTAAATTTTAATCATGTAGTGGTTGCACTGTCGTCTCACAGCAAGAGGGTTCCTGGTTCGCATCCCGGCCTGGGCCTTTCTGTGTGGAGTTTGCATGTTGTCCCCGTGTCTGTGTGGGTTTTCTCCGGGTTCTCCGGTTTCCTCCCACAGTCCAAAGACGTGCAGGTGTTCGGTTCATTGATGACTCTAAATCACCCGTAGGTGTGAATGGTTGTCTGATGTCAGCTAGGATCGGCTCCAGCACCCCCCGCAACCCCGACCACGGGATAAGCGGTTGAAGATGAATGAATGAATGAATTTATTTGTCATTAATTTACAAAACACTGCAGCGCGGATCAGAATGACATCAAAGTCGATGCGTATCCGATTCAGTAGCACATTTAAAAGTGGCCTAATGCTGATTTGAAAGTGTCAGATTCAATGTTCACACTGTTGAAAGCAAATCCGATTTGCTTCACATATGAGCGTAAAAATCGTATCCAGTTCTCTCGTAACTGCAGCGTGAACGTAGCCTTCGTAGCCTCGTAGCCTTCGCAGCCTCGTAGTCTTGTCGGTGTGACGCTGAAGTGAAACACTGTTTCCAGCTCGCCTCTTCAGCGACGCTCGTTCTTCCGTGATGGGAAAAGAATGAGGGAATGTGTGTGTGTGTTTGTGTGTGTGTTACTGATGAACACAAACATCACTAATGAAAACAAATGAAGCTCTTTGTGCTCCTGACATATAGACGTCCCTGCCCAGATGCAGTATGCACACATGCCAGCGCCCCTGCAGTGTGTGAGTGTAACATACTGTTGAGTAGCTTTTGGCTCAACTTTGAATCCAATACCAGTGGAATTACGCCGCGCCAATACTCCGCTATGATGCCATGTAGGATAATGTGTGCGTGTTCTGTTGGCAACTTGAGAAAAACCTTTAAAAATAAAGATGACGCAAATACCACCGAGTGTGTGTGTGTGTGTGTGTGTTTCTGATAGAGATTTAACTCTTCTGTTGTTTTGAGAGTTTTAGAGTTGCGGCACTTCTTCTCCTCTTCCTCAGGTGTATGAGCGGGAGTTGGAGAAGATCGAGGGTTTCGAAGAGCTCTCAGATTTCTGTCAGACTTTCAAGCTGCACAGAGGAAAGACCGATGAAGGGGAGGATCCTTCAGTGGTCGGAGAGTTCAAGGTAAAAGCTGTGTTCTTATATTGTGCTGCATGCAAACACTGTGATCCTGTAAATTACATTTTTATAAGGTTCTGCTCGGCGTTATTTGGTTTTCATGAGTTATGTTGCGTTCTTTTTCACTGCGATATCCAGGAGAGTCGCTAACAGCCGGATTTGGCTAACATTGATTAGCTCGGGGCAGTACGGTGAAGGCATTCAAAGGTCTTTTTTAACCAACTTCTTCAGACATTTAGGGTTCAGTCGTTCCCCAGTCCCACATCAGACCCAAATTAACTAAACTTTAGTGTCCTGTCCTGGTTTGAGGGATGTTTTCTGCAGCAGGAGTTGGGCCTCTTGTGCAGCTACATGGCAGGTGAATGCAAATGTTTATGTGAACCTCCTTCAGCTACGTGCAACACCTTCACTGCAACGGTCTCCAAATCAACGGTCATTAAAGTTAAAGTCCGGCGTAAAATCCTCCCATGGTCTTTTTCGGCAAATACACTCATCAAATAAGCATTGAGACAATTTTTCACAGAGATATCCCGGAGAGTCGCTCACAGACGGACGTGGCTAACAGTGATTAGCTCGGGGCAGTACGGTGAAGGCATTCAAAGGTCTTTTTTAACCACTAATGCTGCTGAAAATAACAGCAAACCTCTGCAGCAGCATGAGAAGAGTCCCTACACACACAACAAAGCAGCAACAGCGTAGTTAGTGAAGCCAGAGTTTATTAAAGAGTGTTTTAAAGACTTACCTACTGGCCCCTGTACCAGCTCCTCTCATAGTAAAGTCCATTACAGTGGAAGGAGCCCATTGCTGCTTTGTTGTGTGTGTAGGGACTCTTCTCATGCTGCTGCAGAGGTTTGCTGTTATTTTCAGCAGCATTAGTGGTTAAAAAAGACCTTTGAATGCCTTCACCGTGCTGCCCCGAGCTAATCACTGTTAGCCACGTCCGGCTGTTAGCGACTGTCTGGGATTTCTCCGTTAATAGTTGTTACACGAAAAAAATTAGGACTTATTTGATGTATGTAAGTGCTGAAAAAGACCCTGGGATGATTTTGAAGGGGTTCAGCGCTCACACACGGCTTTGCAACCAATGCCATCTGGGGGATCCTGAGGCGTTCCCAGACCAGTGTGTCTAATCTAATCCCCCAGTTAGAGCTGGTTAACGTGGCCCGGGAAAGGGAAGTTTGGGGTCCCCTGCTGGAGCTGCCGCCCCCGAGACTCGACCCCGGATAAGAGGCTGAAGATGAGATGAGGTTGCGTTCTATTGTGTTGCTTTCTGTTCTGCTGCATTTTGTTTTGTTCCGCAAAGTAGATTTTTTTTGATCCCGCCCTCGATCCTGAAATTCTGATCCCATCCAATGTAACTGCATTCTCAATTAAGCTTCCAGGGAAACGTAGTTTACTTCAACCAGCACACACGTTGTGCAGTGGTGACTGTTTTAAACACCTGGTTAACGCTGTGAATTAAAACAAAACTACGTGGTTAGGTTTAGAACAAGACTCCCTCTTCGTGCTCTTTGACTGCGTCCACTTTGAACCGCAGGGTATGTTCAAGATCTACCCCCTGCCGGACGACCCCTCTGTCCCGACTCCGCCCAGACAGTTCAGAAAGCTTCCTCCCAACGGCATCGAGGAGTGTTTGGTCCGAGTCTACGTCATCCAGGCTCAAGGGCTGCAGCCCAAAGACACCAACGGGAAGGTGAGGACTGATTATTGTTTTCATCATATCATTTAATGGACTGCAATTCTGAGGATGAGGCGACACGGTGGCGCGGTGGTTAGCACTGTCGCCTTACAGCTGGGATCGGCTCCAGCCCCTCCGCGACCCCGACAGGGACAAGCGGTTGAAGACGAATGAATGAGGTGTGTGTGTGTGTGTGTGTGTGTGTGTGTGTGTGTGTGTGTGTGTGTGTGTGTGTGTGTGTGTGTGTGTGTGTGTGTGTGTGTGTGTGTGTGTGTGTGTGTGTGTGTGTGTGTGTGTGTGTGTGTGTGTGTGTGTGTGTGTGTGTGTGTGTGTGTATGTGTATGTGTATGTGTATGTGTATGTGTGTGTGTGTGTGTGTGTGTGTGTGTTTTAATAGGTTTCTCTTGTGTTTTCAGTGTGACCCCTACGTGAAGATCACTTTGGGGAAAAAGACGATCAACGACCACGAAAACTACATCCCCTGCACACTGGACCCCGTCTTTGGAAAGTACGTAACGCCCCTTTGAGCCCACATTTGTGTCTCTTTGTAGTTGTTTTATGTCTCTTTGTGGTCATTTTGTGTCTCTTTGTAGTTGTTTTGTGGCTCTTTGTGGCCATGTTGTGTCTCTTTGTAGTTGTTTTGTGTCGCTTTGTGGTCATTTTGTGTCTCTTTGTAGTCATTTTGTGTCTCTTTGTAGTTGTTTTGTGTCTCTTTGTAGTCATTTTGTGTCTCTTTGTGGTTATTTTGTGTCTCTTTGTGGCCATTTTATGTCTCTTTGTAGTCATTTTGTGTCTCTTTGTGGTTATTTTGTGTCTCTTTGTGGCCATTTTATGTCTCTTTGTAGTCATTTTGTGTCTCTTTGTGTTCATTTTGTGTCTCTTTGTGGTCATTTCATATCTCTTTGTGGCCATTATGTGTCTCTTTGTAGTTGTTTTGTGTCTCTTTGTGGCCATTTTGTGTCTCTTTGTGGTCATTTTGTGTCTCTTTGGGGTCATTTTGTGTCTCTTTGTGGTCATTTTGTGTCTCTTTGGGATCATTTTGTGTCTCTTTGTGGTCATTTTGTGTCTCTTTGTGGCCATTTTGTGTCTCTTTGTGGCCATTATGTGTTTCTTTGTAGTTGTTTTGTGTCGCTTTGTAGTCGTTTTGTTTCCCTTTGCAGTTTCTTTCAGTCTATAGTCCTTTTTTCCCTCTGTTAGCGCTCCTTCTGTCAATTTTTGTTGCTATTTTGTGTCTCCTTGTGATCATTTTGCCCCTTTTTGCGTCTCTTTGTAGCCATTTTATGACTCTTTGTGGTCATACATTTTGCATCTCTCTCTGGTTGGTATGTTTTTGGGCCCTGAGACTGTGCATGGAGGGCCCCTTCAGTAATCCATCTGCGTCTTTGAGACCCTCATCAAGAAAAAGCACCTGTTACCTTCCAGCTGTTTGGCTTCTTACTCCACTTAACTGTCACATATAATTGTGGTTTAAGTGAAAACAGAAAGAAAAGGGCTGTTACACTGCAAAAAACTCAATCCTATTCTCATTTAACATGTTAAATGATGTGTGGATGTGCTCTTTCCAGGCCAAACACATTACTCACATTGAAGCTAAAGCAATCTTTTCCATGTAGGCGTCACACAGTGTACAGTATAGGAGCAGCACTGACCGTGTGCTTGCGTTCATCTGGTCTAATGATCCATCATGTTGATCACTTTCTGATCATTTTTCCTTCTCAGTCTCTTCTTGGTATCTTTCTCCTCCTCTGCACCTTTTTCCCGTGTCATACCAGTAGGTGTCGCTACACACACACCGATCCCAGCGTCAGCACAGAGGGCAGAGCTCCAACTACACACTGTGAACGGCTCTGAGACGGGCTGAACACCCACTGCAGCTACTGATACAGTCCTGCATATGTTATATCTTTATTAAACCAGAGGACGACGCTCTGCAGCTTGAGTGTCGTGTCGATGAAGCTCGTTTAGTTCAGTCTTTAAAGAACTCATTCAAAGTTCTTTTACGTGAACTTAAAGGTGAGGGTCGTCTCTTCTTCATGATGAAACAATAACCACTCTTCCTATTGTCTTTCCCCCGGGGCGTTTCGTGTTATTGTGCAAACTATCAGGACTCAATGGATGTTAGAAAGTATTGGAAACAGCGTCCGTCCTCAACTCTTTGGCGACCGTCACATCACACAAAGTTACATCACGTCAAATTAAAAAATGTGCCGTAGAGTCACGTCATCAGGTCACAACCATGGATGGATAACACACACACACTGATCACAAAGAGACACAAAACAACCGCAGAGACACAAAATGACTACAAAGAGTCAAAATGGAGACACATTTGCAGCAAAGAGACACAAAATAACTACAAAGAGACACAAAATAACCACAAAGAGACACAAAACAACCGCAAAGAGACACAAAACAACCACAAGGAGACACAAAACGACCACAAAGAGACAAAAAACGACCACAAAGAGACACAGAACGACCACAAGGAGACACAAAACGACCACAAGGAGACACAAAACAACCACAAAGAGACACAAAACAACCACAAAATGACCACAAAGAGACATAAAACAACCACAAAGAGACGTCAGACTTGAAACTTTCGGACGCCACCAGGACGCCTCTTTAGTCTCGCGCTGAGACTGTTTTCCATCTGCTGTTGTCCCTCCAGGATGTTCGAGCTCACCTGCTCCCTCCCTCTGGAGAAGGACCTCCGCGTGATGGTGTACGACCACGACATGCTGACCAAAGACGAGAAGATCGGGGAGACGGTGATCGACCTGGAGAACCGCTTCCTGTCCAAATACGGAGCCACGTGCGGCCTGCCGCAGTCCTACTGCGTGTGAGTGGACACCGCCACCGCCACCGCCACCGCCACCGCCACCGCCACCGCTACCTTCTCCTTTGCCCTTTATTTTTATTGTTTATACCTAAAACATAATTGAAATACACACACACACGCACACACACACACACACACACACACACACACACACACACACACACACACACACACGGGCACACACACACAGACACACAGACACACACACGCGGGCACACAGACACAGACACACACGCGGGCACACACACACACACACACACACAGAGACACACACACAGGCACACACACACACGCACACACACACGCGGGCACACACACACACACACACACACACACGGGCACACACACACAGACACACAGAGACACACACACGCGGGCACACACAAACACACAGACACACACACACACACACACACACGGGCACACACACAGAGACAAACAGACACACACACACGGGCACACACACACACACACACACACACACACACAGAGACACACACACACACACGCACACACACACATTTTTGAACATCCTCTCTGTTCTCAGGTCAGGGGTGAACCAGTGGAGAGACCAACTGAGCCCGAGGCAGCTGCTGCACAGAGTGTGTGAGCGCCGCAACCTGCCCAAGCCCGTCTACCAGGAGGACGTGGTCCACTTCAGAGGAGACCAGTACACCGCTGCAGACCTCGGTGAGAGACCAACACTTATTCTGAAAGGTAGGGAATTAGTCCTGACCCCAAGTGAAGGAGTTCAAGTCCCTCGGGATCTTTTTCACGAGTGAGGGGACGATGGAGCGTGAGTTTGGCCGGAGAATCGGAGCAGCGGGGGCGGAGCTGCAGTCGCTCTACCGCACCGTTGTGACGAAAAGAGAGCTGAGGAAGGCAAAGCTCTGGATCTACCGCTCAGTCCTGGTTCCTACCCTCACCTGTGGTCATGAAAGCTGGGTCAGGACCCAAAGAACCAGGTTGTGGGTCCAAGCGTGTGAAATGTGTTTCCTCAGGAGGGGGGCTGGAGTCTCCCTTAGAGAGAGGGGGAGAAGTTCAGCATCCGTGAGGAACTCGGAGTAGAGCCGCTGCTCCTTTGCGTTGAAAGGAGCCAGTTGAGGTGGTTCAGGATCATCTGGTAAGGATGAACCCTGGGCGCCTCCCTAGGGAGGTGTTCCAGGCACGTCCAGCTGGGAGGAGGCCTCGGGGAAGACCCAGGACCAGGTGGAGAGATTAGATCTCTGGGAACGCCTCAGGATCCCCCAGTTAGAGCTGGTTAATGTGGCCCGGGAAAGGGAAGTTTGGGGTCCCCTGCTGGAGCTGCTGCGCCCTCGACCCGACCCCGGATAAGAGGCTGAAGATGAGTGAGTGTCATTTCTTATTGCTCGGGATTTGATAGAAATCCCGGAAAGAGCTGGGGATCGAACCGCCGATCTCTCAAATGGAGGACGACCCACTTAACCACTGCACCACAGTCGCTCATGTAACCCACTACATTTACTGAACCGGGGAAGAGACTCAAGAAGAATGGACCAAGTGCTGAAGTCGTGTTTCTTCCATCCTTCTCCTCCTTTTTCTCCTTTTTTGTCTCTTCATCTCTCCATTTTCTCTCCTTCATCCTGTCACGAATCTCTCTCTCTCTCTCTCTCTCTCTCTCTCTCTCTCTCTCTCTCTCTCTCTCTTTCTCCCATCCTGAACCTGCTCCTCTCCCTCTATCCTCCCTTTCTTTACTTTCTCGTCTCATTTTCTTCTTCATCTTCTTTCCTTCCACACCTTCGCAATCACCTCCTTCATCCTTTCTTTCTCCCTCTTTATCACCTCTTCACTTACTCTCCTTCTTGCCGTCAGCCATCCCTCTCTTTTCTCTCCATCCCTCCCTTCTCCTCCCTTTCCTCACACATTTCTCCTCCTTTGTTTCCTTTTCTTTTTTCCTCTATCCTTTCTTTATCCCCTCCTCTGTCTCCTTTGTTCTTCTCTCCTTCATCCCACCATTCTCTCTCTCTCTTTCCCTCTTTCATCCCCCATTTCACCCTCCTCTCATCCCTTTTCTCCTCTTCTTTTCCTTCATTTTCTCTCCGTCATCCTCGCTCTCTCTCTCTTCCCTCTCCAAGTTGTCCCCTCCTTCTCTCCATCCTTCCTTCCTCTCCTCCGTCTCCTTCCTCTCCTCCGTCTCCTTCCTCTCCTCCGTCTCCTCCTCTCCTCCGTCTCCTCCGTCTCCTCCTCTCCTCCGTCTCCTTCCTCTCCTCCGTCTCCTTCCTCTCCTCCGTCTCCTCCTCTCCTCCGTCTCCTTCCTCTCCTCCGCCTCTTCCTCCTCCTCTTCTGCGGCTAAAACTGCACAAGTTGGGAGGAGGAAAGGGGGAGTTAGACCGCAGGACCACCTGAAGAGAGTAGGGATGAGACACACACACACACACACACACACATGCACACACACACACACACACACACACGCGCACACACACGCACACACACACACACACACACACAGACACACACACACACACACACACACTCACACGCAATCCACGCCTGGTGCGATGCAAGGTCATGGTTGTCGTTTTGGTGATTTATGGTACAGCTGTGTGTGTGTGTGTGTGTGTGTGTGTGTGTGTGTGTGTGTGTGTGTGTGTGTGTGTGTGTGTGTGTGTGTGTGTGTGTGTGTGTGTGTGTGTGTGTGTGTGTGTGTGTGTGTGTGTGTGTGTGTGTGTGTGTGTGTGTGTGTGTGTGTGTGTGTGTGTGTGTGTGTGTGTGTGTGTGTGTGTGTGTGCGCACGCAAGCCAACGTCAACATCGTGGTCGTCTCTCGGTTAGCGAGGAACGCCGCCGCGTTCTCTTTCCACGGTTGCCTCGGTTACCGTGCGTCAGCCCGCTGTCCGTCAAAAAAAGGCGGTTGCTAATTGGTTGAGAGGCCGCGCTCCTCTTCCTCTGTCGCTCTTTCCCTCTTTTCTTTCTCTTTTCATTCATCTTTCCTTTTCTTCTTCACCTCCATCTCATCTTTTCCTCTCTTTTTCCCTCCTCCATCTTCCCTTCTGCTTCTCTTCCTCCGCTCTCTTCTTCTTTCGTTTCCTGTCCCTCCCTCCATTCGTTTATTTTTCTTTCTTCTTTCGTTCTTTTCTTTCATTTCATTTCTTCCTCCCTCCTCTTTTCACTCACCTTTCTCTCCGTTTCCTGTCGTCTTCTCTTCTTTCTCTCCCATTTCACTCTTCTCGTCATCCCCCCTTTTCCATCCCTTACACTACTTTTGTCCTTCCTTCCTCATCTTCTCTTCTTCTCTTCTTCCTCCATCTCCAACTTCCTTATCCTCCCCCCTTCCACACCTCCTTCTCTTCCTCTTATTTTTGTTGCTTCCTTACTCGCTCTTCTCCCTTCTTCAATCCCTCCTTCTCTTCTTTTTCACCACTTCTCACCCCCCCTTCTCCGTCCTCATCTTTCCGTCTGCACATTTGTCCCCTTTTCATCCACCTTTCTCTCTTCTTTACTGTTTCTCCTCTCCTCTTTTCCTCTCCTCTCTGCCTGTCTTCCTCTCCTCTCTTCCTGTCTTCCTCTCCTCTCTTCCTGTCTTCCTCTCCTCTCTGCCTGTCTTCCTCTCCTCTCCTCCTGTCTTCCTCTCTTCCCTTCTTCCTCCCCTCTCCTCCTGTCTTCCTCTCCTCTTCTCCTGTCTTCCTCTCCTCTTGTCTTCCTCTCCTCTCCTCCTGTCTTCCTCTCTTCCCTTCTTCCTCTCCTCTCCTCCTCTCTTCCTCTCCTCTTCTCCTGTCTTCCTCTCCTCTCCTCCTGTCTTCCTCTCCTCCCTTCTTCCTCTCCTCTCTTCCTCTCCTCTTTTCTTGTCTTCCTCTCCTCTCTTCCTGTCTTCCTCTCCTCTCCTCGTGTCTTCCTCTCCTCTCCTCCTCTCTTCCTCTCCTCTCCTCCTGTCTTCCTCTCCTCTCTTCCTGTCTTCCTCTCCTCTCCTCCTCTCTTCCTCTCCTCTCCTCCTGTCTTCCTCTCCTCTCCTCCTGTCTTCCTCTCCTCTCCTCCTGTCTTCCTCTCTTCCCATCTTCCTCTCCTCTCTTCCTTCGTTTTGTTTGGACGCATCGCAGATTTTCCTCATTCATTTGTGATGCAGAGACCAATGAACAGCGTACTGTGTGTGTGTGTGTGTGTGTGTGTGCGAGTGCATTTGTGTGTATGTGTGTGTGTGTGTGTGTGTGTGTGTGTGTGTGTGTGTGTGTGTGTATGAATAATGAATAATTCCTGTGTTTCCATTCTCCACTCAGGGAGCTTTAACAGTCATTTAAGGAGTGCTGTGACCTACACTTAAACCCCCATTTGTTGCTTCCTGTGCGTGTGTGTGTCTGTGTGTGTGTGTGTGTGTGTGTGTGTGTGTGTGTGTGTGTGTGTGTGTGTCTTCAGAGGACCATAACGTGTGCAAACGACACCTCGGCCCGATTAAAGAGCGCCTGTCCCTCCTGATCTTGAGGAAGTTGGGGTTTGTGCCCGAACACGTGGAGACCAGAGCGCTGTACAGCCCCCTGCAGCCGGACATCCAGCAGGTAACACAACGACGCACTCCGTAGGGTCGTAGGGTCGTATATGACGTTTCTATTCCACTGTTGTGATTGTCTGTCGGTGTTGTCCTTCAGGGCCGTCTGATGATGTGGGTGGATCTGTTCCCCAAGTCCCTGGGACCACCTGGACCCCCGTTCAACGTGACACCGCGCAGGGCAAAGAAGTACGAGCACACACGTGAACACTGTAGACCAGTCAGTCAATGCATCGTATTATTTTATAATATTAATATATCTCATCAAGGGCGTAGTTAGGGGTCTGGTTGTCCTCCCCCAGATAATTAAAACACTTAATTTCCTGCATTCTGGAGCATTTTTCTGCATGAATTTATGGTGCGAATGTTTGTTTATTTAAAGGAAATACTATTATTATTATATATATTTATTATTATTCAACCTTTATTATTATTATTAATATTATCCTGTATTGTTAAAAACTTCCTGCATATTCAAAATATCACAATTATCCTGAAGAAACACATAAAAAGTCGCCCAATTACTTGTTACAACTGCGGATCTGGCAACTCAGGTAAAGATGGTACGGTCCACTATAGGGGTCTCTGTAGATTAAGATGGTATGGTCCACTATAGGGGTGTCTGCAGGTTCAGATGGTACAGTCCACTTTAGGGGTGTCTGTAGGTTAAGATGGTATGGTCCACTATAGCGGTGTCTGTAGGTTAAGATGGTACAGTCCAGTATAGGGATGTCTGTGGGTTAAGATGGTACGGTCCACTATAGGGGTGTCTGTAGGTTAAGATGGTATGGTCCACTATAGGGGTGTCTGTAGGTTAGGATGGTACGGTCCACTATGGTATGGTCCACTATAGGGGTGTCTGTAGTTTAGGATGGTACAGTCCACTATAGGGGTGTCTGTAGGTTAAGATGGTATGGTCCCCTATAGGGGTGTCTGTAGGTTAGGATGGTATGGTCCACTATAGGGGTGTCTGTAGGATCAGATGGTACGGTGCACTATAGGGGTGTCTGTAGGATCAGATGGTACGGTGCACTATAGGGGTGTCTGTAGGTTAAGATGGTACGGTCCACTATAGGGGTGTCTGTAGGTTAAGATGGTATGGTCCACTATAGGGGTGTCTGTAGGTTAAGATGGTATGGTCCACTATAGGGGTGTCTGTAGGTTAAGATGGTATGGTCCACTATAGGGGTGTCTGTAGGTTAGGATGGTACGGTCCACTATAGGGGTGTCTGTAGGTTAAGATGGTATGGTCCACTATAGGGGTGTCTGTAGGTTAAGATGGTATGGTCCACTATAGGGGTGTCTGTAGGTTAAGATGGTATGGTCCACTATAGGGGTGTCTGTAGGTTAGGATGGTACGGTCCACTATAGGGGTGTCTGTAGGTTAAGATGGTATGGTCCACTATAGGGGTGTCTGTAGGTTAAGATGGTATGGTCCACTATAGGGGTGTCTGTAGGTTAGGATGGTACGGTCCACTATAGAGTAGTCTGTAGTTTAAGATGGTATGGTCCACTATAGGGGTATCTGTAGGTTAAGATGGTATGGTCCACCGTAGGGGTGTCTGAAATCATTAATAGCTGCGTTTCCTGTTCAGGTTCTTCCTGCGCTGCATCATCTGGAACACCAGTGACGTCATCCTGGACGACGTCAGCGTCAGCGGGGAGAGGATGAGCGACATCTACGTCAAAAGGTAAATGTGTCTACATCCGTCTCCCCGTGACCATCAAGACGAATAATAACACCAGATCTGGTTCCTGGTTCGAACCCTCAGCTGGCTCGACGGGCACGAACACAACAAGCAGAAGACGGACGTCCACTACCGCTCTCTGGGCGGCGAGGGGAACTTCAACTACAGGTTCCTGTTTCCTTTCCACTACCTCCCCGCAGAGCAGCTGTGCGTGGTCGACAGGAAGGTGAGTGTGCCGCCTGACGTACGTGCTGTGTGTTTGATAATGTGTGTGGTGGTTAGCACTGTCGCAACACAGCAAGAGGGTCCCCGGTTTGAATCCCAGGAACCAGAATTTCTGTGTGGAGCATGTTCTCCCCGTGTCTGCGTGGGTTTTGTAGTTTATCGTTGTAGTTTATTGTTGTAGTTTATCGTCACAGCTGTAGTTTATCGTTGCAGCTGTAGTTTATCGTTGTAGTTTATCGGTGTAGTTTATCGTTGTAGTTTATCGTCACAGTTGTAGTTTATCGTCACAGCTGTAGTTTATCGTTACAGCTGTAGTTTATCGTTGTAGTTTATCGGTGTAGTTTATCGTTGTAGTTTATCGTTACAGTTGTAGTTTATCTTTGTAGTTCATCGTTGAGGTTGTAGTTTATCTTTGTAGTTTATCGTTGAGGTTGTAGTTTATCTTTGTAGTTTATCGTTGTAGTTTATCGTTACAGCTGTAGTTTATCGTTATAGTTTGTTGTTACAGCTGTAGTTTATGTTGTAGTTTGACATTACTACAGCTTTAGTTTTTTTCTTTACAGTTGTAGTTTGTCGTTGCGGCTGTAGTTTATCGTTACAGCTGTAGTTTATCGTTACAGCTGTAGTTTATCATTACGTCTGTAGTTTGTCGTTACGGCTGTAGTTTATCGTTACAGCTGTAGTTTATCATTACGTCTGTAGTTTGTCGTTACGGCTGTAGTTTGACGTTACAGCTGTAGTTTATCATTACGGCTGTAGTTTGTTGTTAGAGTTGTAGTTTATCGTTGTAGTTTATCGTTGTAGTTTATTGTTGTAGTTT
>NW_028154874.1:5000-7500 GCF_963691815.1 Echiichthys vipera | reverse complement strand
CCGCTGACATAGGAAGCCGTTATGGACACATAGGAGACGATGAATAGAGAACTATTTAACTCCACTTCTCTTCTCTAATGTACTTTCTCTCCGTCTCTTCTGAAGCCCTGAACGTTTGCTGCTGCGATCACGTGTTCGGTGTTCAGCGCCTTCGTCCGCACCGGAGTGGAAAAGTTGACTTTGTCCCGTTCGGTTCGTTTTGGGTTCACACCAGCCGATTACGAGCCAACCGGGACCTCGTAAACAAAAAGTCCCAACCAAGTCATTTGTTGGACAGAGGTTTGGGTCGTGGTGCCAGGTCACAGAGGGTTTAGCTCTCCGGCTCCAGCTCCAGCTCCAGCTAACCTCGGCATATATCACACTAATTAACCTTTGAGAATGTGTTAGCGACTCATTAAAACACTTCTGAATCCGAGCATCGGTCCAAGCTTTTTCCCCTCCAGGGTCCAAACGTGAGGGACTCGGTGGATATCAGATGTCAGCGTTGGCCTCCGTAAACCGGAGATGTTTCCTGTAGAGCGTAGATGTCGTCGTCGCTCCTGAGAAACCGCTGTGCGTTCCCGCTTGGAGGTCGCGTGGAGAGCGGTCACAGCCGGCTGAGATCCAATGGCTTCATGCACGCAAACGTAATAAAAAGGCCGAATGTATTTCATCCACTTGCGGGACATTAAAAACCCCTCAGACGCGTCAGAGCTAAGATGAGTTAAATCCATTGCTCCGTGATTCATTTTCCAGGGATTTCGTGTCTCTACGTTGTTCTAGGTTTGGTCGGTGTTTCCTGTTCGGCATCCTTTGGTCCGCGGTTCTTCTGGCTCTTTACCTTAAAAGAAATGACCTTGAAGTCCGAGTGAAGACCTGGTTTTGACCTGCTGAAAATGTGTTTTCAGATACAAAAGCAAAAGAAAAAGTTGTTGAAAGTTGTTCAGCTCGGTCGAGGAGACGTGTTGAGACGTGGACGAGATGATTATACGTAGATTGATGTTTGCCTGGACAGACGCAGACTTTATTCACATGTGTATCACTTGTGTTTGTGTCTTAAAAACAGAAATACACTGGAGGTCAAAACTAGAGAACAAACCATTTATTCTGAAATAGAGTTAAAGTTTTATTGTTCAGAATTTGATAGAATATCATCTCATCCTCAGCCTCTTATCCGGGGTCGGGTCTCGGGGGCAGCAGCTCCAGCAGGGGACCCCAAACTTCCCTTTCCCGGGCCACATTAACCAGCTCTAACTGGGGGATCCTGAGGCGTTCCCAGGCCAGTGTGGAGATCTAATCTCTCCACCTGGTCCTGGGTCTTCCCCGAGGCCTCCTCCCAGCTGGACGTGCCTGGAACACCTCCCTAGGGAGGCGCCCAGGGTTCATCCTTACCAGATGATCCTGAACCACCTCAACTGGCTCCTTTCAACGCAAAGGAGCAGCGGCTCTACTCCGAGTTCCTCACGGATGCTGAACTTCTCCCCCTCTCTCTAAGGGAGACTCCAGACCCCCTCCTGAGGAAACACATTTCAGACGCTTGTACCCTGGACCTGGTTCTTTGGGTCCTGACCCAGCTTTCATGACCACAGGTGAGGGTAGGAACCAGGACTGAGCGGTAGATCCAGAGCTTTGCCTTCCTCAGCTCTCTTTTCGTCACAACGGTGCGGGTAGAGCGACTGCAGCTCCGCCCCCGCTGCTCCGATTCTCCGGACAAACTCACGCTCCATCGTCCCCTCACTCGTGAACAAGATCCAGAGGGACTTGAACTCCTTCACTTGGGGTCAGGTCCTTACCCCAAGTGAAGGAGTTCAAGTATAGAATATCAGCTGTGGCTACAAAATATATATTTTGACAATCCTGCTGTCAGCTGGCATTATCAGCGAAAGTGCTCTTGGTTATTTAATCCTAGTTTCCGAGTTGCCTTCACGTCGCGTAGTTGTCTTTTAAAACATGAACCCGTGAACTGTTTCCCCCGACACTGTTCCTCTCCGTGCCTTCAGCCTTAAGCTTCGCTGTGTTGACCAAACTAACCTGTGCCACAGCATGAAACTAAAACCAAAATGCTGTTTCTTTCTCTTCCGGTTGACTTCGTGAAGCTCGTCGTCGTCGTCAAAGTCAACAGTCACCTGAAGATACTTCCTTTAAACAAGCTGGTTTGTGTGTGTGTGTGTGTGTGTGTGTGTGTGTGTGTGTGTGTGTGTGTGTGTGTGTGTGTGTGTGTGTGTGTGTGTGTGTGTGTGTGTGTGTGTGTGTGTGTGTGTGTGTGTGTGTGTGTGTGTGTGTGTGTGTGTGTGTGTGTGTGTGTGTGTTTTAAATGTAATGCACTGAATTAAACTGCTGCACTGGTCTCTGATAAGTTTCCTTTCACCTGCTGCACTGGTCTCTGATAAGTTTCCTTTCACTTCTGGACTTTTTGTTTCCTACCATTGGCGGTTGAGGTCAAAACACCTGCGCTGACATCACTGATAGGGGCGCGGCCAGACCTGCTGTGACATCACTGATAGGGGCGTGGCCTGACTGT
>NW_028154875.1:60000-62892 GCF_963691815.1 Echiichthys vipera | reverse complement strand
GGTCCTGGTCCTGGTCCTGGTCCTGGTCCAGGTCCTGGCCCTGGTCCTGGCCCTGGTCCTGGTCCTGGCCCTGGTCCTGGTCCTGGCCCTGGTCCTGGCCCTGGTCCTGGTCCTGGTCCTGGTCCTGGTCCTGGTCCTGGTCCTGGCCCTGGCCCTGGTCCTGGTCCTGGCCCTGGTCCTTGTCCTGGTTCTGGTCCTGGTCCTGGTCCTGGTCCAGGTCCTGGCCCTGGTCCTGGCCCTGGCCCTGGTTCTGGTCCTGGTCCTGGTCCTGGTCCTGGCCCTGGCCCTGGTCCTGGCCCTGGTCCTGGTCCTTGTCCTGGTCCTGGTCCTGGTTCTGGCCCTGGTCCTGGCCCTGGCCCTGGTCCTGGCCCTGGTCCTGGTCCTGGTCCTGGCCCTGGTCCTGGTCCTGGTCCTGGTCCTGGATCATCTGAAGCTTCCTTGTGGAAAAGCTTCTCTCAGATTCTGCACCTGCTCCTTTAAACGTCGTGTTTTCACACATTTCAACTTCCTGTCGGATCCAGAAATCACTGCAGGAAGCTCACACACACACACACACACACACACACACACACACACACACACACACACGCACACACACACACACACACACACACACACACACACGCAGCAGGAAGTGTGTGTGTGTTGTTTGTGGTCAATACGCTGCAGCTGCCTCTCCTCACGTTTCAATAAAACTCTGCTGATAGAATTACCCCCCACCATCTGTGTGTGTGTGTGTGTGTGTGTGTGTGTGTGTGTCTCTGTGTGTGTGTGTGTGTGTGTGTGTGTGTGTGTGTGTGTGTGTCTGTGAGTGTGTGTGTGTGTGTGTGTGTGTGTGTGTGTGTGTCTGTGTCTGTGTCTGTGTCTGTGTGTGTGTGTCTGTGTGTGTGTGTGTGTGTGTGTGTGTGTGTGTCTGTGTCAGTGTGTGTGTGTGTGTGTGTGTGTCTGTGTGTGTGTGTGTGTGTGTGTGTGTGTGTGTGTGTGTGTGTGAGGCAGGAGGTTGATGAGAGGGAGAAACGCTGAAACACGAAGTTTCCCTGTTTGTGTTCAGACTCTGATGTTTTACTTTATGATTATTATTATTTTTATTTGTTGTTGTTGCTCAAATTAAATCCTCATAAATAATATAAAATAATAAATTATGAAAGAAACAAACGTAAACATGAAAAAGAACAAATCAGAAGAAATAAAAACATATAAATTATATATAAAATATAGTAATAATAATAATATAAATGCATTAAATGTGCAGTTTGAATCATAAACAGTAGAGTGACTTCACCGGGTCCGACAGAACGCCATCGTGATTCGTACGGCGTGCTCACACTGTCCTTTTGCCCGCGGCCAAAACCGGTTCTTCAGCTAAAGCCTGGAACCTTTAAGCAGAGTGATGCACCCGCTCCACGCACAACTGCGGCCAGCGGGACATCTGAGAGAGGTGGGCTTTAGTAAAGCACGTTTGCACGTGTACGAGCACGAGGCATACGTCACAGGTTAGAGCGCCCACCCACTGTGCCTCCGTCACAGGTTAGAGCGCCCTCCCACTGTGCCTCCGTCACAGGTTAGAGCGCCCTCCCACTGTGCCTCCGTCACAGGTTAGAGCGCCCTCCCACTGTGCCTCCATCACAGGTTAGAGCGCCCTCCCACTGTGCCTCCGTCACAGGTTAGAGCGCCCTCCCACTGTGCCTCCGTCACAGGTTAGAGCGCCCTCCCACTGTGCCTCCGTCACAGGTTAGAGCGCCCTCCCACTGTGCCTCCGTCCCGTGCCCCGTGCTTTAGGGTCCTTGTCCCCCCCTCCAGGCCCGTTTGTACTCACACTACCTGGGCCTCGGAGAATGCTTCTTGCTGCCTATACATGCTCGTACACGTGCACACGCTCGTGCTCGTACACGTGCAAACGTGCTTTTCTAAAGCCCACCTCTCCCAAACGGGCCGTGGACGGCAAGCGTGCCGCTCCTAGACGTGGTACGGTTGCATCAAAGGAACCAGACTTTCCCCTTAAAACCTGTTTGGGCACGGGACGGCCCGTTTGGGAGAGGTGGGCTTTAGTAAAGCACGTTTGCACGTGTACGAGCACGAGCGTGCGCACATGTACGAGCACGAGGCCTACGGCGGTTCTGAGGTCATTTCCTGTGCGCCTGTTGGGACGTAGAAAAAAGAAGGAGGGGCCATGCGCGGACATTTCAAACAATGGCGGTGAAAGGTTCACGTTGGTGTGATGCGGAGGTGGAGTGTTTACTGCAGATTTGGTCGATGAAAAGATTCAAAAACAGTCGACAAGACGCACAAAAACTCCGAGGTCTACGGAAAGATCTGGAAACAAAGCCACGCATCGCCATGACGTCATCAATGCGTGTGACGTGTTACGGCGTGATGACGTATAGGCAGCAAGAAGCATTCTCCGAGGCCCAGGTAGTGTGAGTACAAACGGGCCTGGAGGGGGGGACAAGGACCCTAAAGCACGGGGCACGGGACGGAGGCACAGTGGGAGGGCGCCCTAAGTGGATCACCAACCTCTTCCATGGTTCAGGACGCCGAGTTGACCGAACGTGTGGCGTTCCTGGAGCCACGCCACGTCTGTTTAAGGCTCAGTCACGAGTGAACCTGAATCCTCAGCCCTGGCTACGGTCACGTGGAGAAGCTCGTTTCTGCCGCTGCGTCCAAACGAACGAGTGAAATCAGAACTTTACCAACTCTGAACTTTGTTCTGGACACAGATGTGGAGTTTCCCACGGCTGGAAGGTTCTGGAAGAGACCGCAGACGCTCCTGGAAAGGGCTTCAGCGTGACTTCAGTTCAGTTTGGATTTGATCTGATCGTTGAACACATCTGAGACACAACCATCCAAATATTACGACTCTTACGTCTGTGAGCGCTGAGGGACAGAGCAGCA
>NW_028154875.1:37500-40000 GCF_963691815.1 Echiichthys vipera | reverse complement strand
TCCATGAAGAAGGGGACGGTGATGGACAGATCCCGTCCCGTCTGTTACTGAAGAGCCGGTCCAGCGCCTGGGTAAGTGTTTGGACTCCACCCTGAGAGTCGCCGCTGCCATCCAGAGGTCGAGCGAGGAGCGAGGAGCGAGGAGCGAGGAGCGAGGAGCTCTATGAGCCGGGAGAGGTCGGCTGCAGAGGCTTCGCAGGACGCTCGCTCTGCAAAGTGTCCGGTCGGCTGGGCGTCACAGGGGCGGCACAGGGGCGGCCCAGAGGAGCGCCGTTCAATCTGCTGGTGACGCCGCAGAGGCTCAGAGGGCTGCTCCTGGGCTGCTGCTGGGACCTGATCACCCGGGCAGCGTCGCCTGGGCCCCTGCGACCCCAGGAAACAGCCCGACGCTGCGTCCCAGTGCCTCCAGATGATGTTCAGCTTCAGTAAAAATAAAGAATCACATAAATAAATGAATGATCTTCAGTATCAGTCGATATGAATAAAGAATAAATGAAAGAAATAAAGTGAATCCATAAATAAATAATACATATAAATGTGTGTGTGTGTGTGTGTCCCTGTGTGTGTGTGTGTGTGTGTGTGTGTGTGTGTGTGTGTGTGTGTGTGTGTGTGTGTCCCTGTGTGTGTGTGTGTGTGTGTGTGTGTGTGTGTGTGTGTGTGTCAGTGAGGTCAGCATTGGTCATAAAAGATAAAAACCTGCATCTGTGAGAGTGTGTGTTAACATCCATTAAAGTGTGTGTGGTGTTTGTGTGTGTGTGTGTGTGTCTGTCTCTTTGTGTGTGTGTGTGTGTGTGTGTGTGTGTGTGTCTGTCTCTTTGTGTGTGTGTGTGTGTGTGTGTCTGTCTCTTTGTGTGTGTGTGTGTGTGTGTGTGTGTGTGTGTGTGTGTGTGTGTGTTAACATCCATTAAAGTGTGTGTGGTGTTTCTGTGTGTGTGTGTGTGTGTGTGTCTGTCTCTTTGTGTGTGTGTGTGTGTGTGTGTGTGTGTGTGTGTGTGTTAACATCCATTAAAGTGTGTGTGGTGTTTGTGTGTGTGTGTGTGTGTGTGTCTGTCTCTTTGTGTGTGTGTGTGTGTGTGTGTGTGTGTGTGTGTGTGTGTTAACATCCATTAAAGTGTGTGTGGTGTTTGTCGAAGCTTTTAGAAAATATCAGATGAATATTTCACTCTTTTCTCTCTTTCCACCTCAGATGTTTACGCTCCGCTCGTCTCCTCCTTTACATCTGTACTTTATTCATCTGTGTCGCCGTGGAGACGAGCGGCTGCCTCCTCTTCATCACAAGAACTCTGGAGAAGAGGAGGCAACTAAACATGACCTACGACCAATCACAGCAACTAAACGCGACCAACGACCAATCACAGCAACTAAACATGACCTACGACCAATCACAGCAACTAAACATGACCAACAACCAATCACAGCAACTAAACATGACCTACAACCAATCACAGCAACTAAAACATGACCTACGACCAATCACAGCAACTAAACATGACCAACAACCAATCACAGCAACTAAAACATGACCTACGACCAATCACAGCAACTAAACATGACCTACAACCAATCACAGCAACTAAACATGACCAACAACCAATCACAGCAACTAAACATGACCAACGACCAATCACAGCAACTAAACATGACCAACAACCAATCACAGCAACTAAACATGACCTACAACCAATCACAGCAACTAAACATGACCTACAACCAATCACAGCAACTAAACATGACCTACAACCAATCACAGCAACTAAACATGACCTACAACCAATCACAGCAACTAAACATGACCAACAACCAATCACAGCAACTAAACATGACCTACAACCAATCACAGCAACTAAACATGACCTACAACCAATCACAGCAACTAAAACATGACCTACAACCAATCACAGCAACTAAACATGACCTACAACCAATCACAGCAACTAAACATGACCTACGACCAATCACAGCAACTAAACATGACCTACAACTAATCACAGCAACTAAACATGACCTACAACCAATCACAGCAACTAAACATGACCTACAACCAATCACAGCAACTAAACATGACCAACAACCAATCACAGCAACTAAACATGACCTACAACCAATCACAGCAACTAAACATGACCAACGACCAATCACAGCAACTAAACATGACCTACAACCAATCACAGCAACTAAACATGACCTACAACCAATCACAGCAACTAAACATGACCTACAACCAATCACAGCAACTAAACATGACCTACAACCAATCACAGCAACTAAACATGACCTACAACCAATCACAGCAACTAAAACATGACCTACAACCAATCACAGCAACTAAACATGACCTACGACCAATCACAGCAACTAAACATGACCTACAACTAATCACAGCAACTAAACATGACCAACAACCAATCACAGCAACTAAACATGACCAACAACCAATCACAGCAACTAAACATGACCTACAACCAATCACAGCAACTAAACATGACCTACAACCAATCACA
>NW_028154875.1:30000-32500 GCF_963691815.1 Echiichthys vipera | reverse complement strand
CTTGTGTGTTGTGGCTCCTCAGCTCCTCTGATGCCGGCCTACGAGCAGGAGTCGCCCCTGAACCAGACGGACTCTTCAGTGACCGTGGTCCTGAAGCCGGCCCAGAGCCGCGGGGCCCCCGTCAGGTGGGTCCCCCCAGACCATCACACACTCAACAGACCGTTAAGTTTAGACCACTAAAGGAGACGGTTAAGTTTAGACACTAAAGGAGACGGTTAAGTTTAGTCACTAAAGGAGACGGTTAAGTTTAGTCTCTAAAGGAGACGGTTAAGTTTAGTCTCTAAAGGAGACGGTTAAGTTTAGTCTCTAAAGGAGACGGTTAAGTTTAGTCACTAAAGGAGACGGTTAAGTTTAGTCACTAAAGGAGACGGTTAAGTTTAGACACTAAAGGAGACGGTTAAGTTTAGTCTCTAAAGGAGACGGTTAAGTTTAGACACTAAAGGAGACGGTTAAGTTTAGTCACTAAAGGAGACGGTTAAGTTTAGTCACTAAAGGAGACGGTTAAGTTTAGACACTAAAGGAGACGGTTAAGTTTAGTCACTAAAGGAGACGGTTAAGTTTAGTCTCTAAAGGAGACGGTTAAGTTTAGTCACTAAAGGAGACGGTTAAGTTTAGTCACTAAAGGAGACGGTTAAGTTTAGTCACTAAAGGAGACGGTTAAGTTTAGTCACTAAAGGAGACGGTTAAGTTTAGTCACTAAAGGAGACGGTTAAGTTTAGTCTCTAAAGGAGACGGTTAAGTTTAGTCACTAAAGGAGACGGTTAAGTTTAGTCACTAAAGGAGACGGTTAAGTTTAGTCTCTAAAGGAGACGGTTAAGTTTAGTCACTAAAGGAGACGGTTAAGTTTAGTCTCTAAAGGAGACGGTTAAGTTTAGACACTAAAGGAGACGGTTAAGTTTAGTCACTATAGGAGACGGTTAAGTTTAGTCTCTAAAGGAGACGGTTAAGTTTAGTCACTATAGGAGACGGTTAAGTTTAGACACTAAAGGAGACGGTTAAGTTTAGTCTCTAAAGGAGACGGTTAAGTTTAGTCTCTAAAGGAGACGGTTAAGTTTAGTCACTAAAGGAGACGGTTAAGTTTAGACACTAAAGGAGACGGTTAAGTTTAGTCACTAAAGGAGACGGTTAAGTTTAGACACTAAAGGAGACGGTTAAGTTTAGTCTCTAAAGGAGACGGTTAAGTTTAGTCACTAAAGGAGACGGTTAAGTTTAGTCACTAAAGGAGACGGTTAAGTTTAGACACTAAAGGAGACGGTTAAGTTTAGTCACTAAAGGAGACGGTTAAGTTTAGTCTCTAAAGGAGACGGTTAAGTTTAGTCACTAAAGGAGACGGTTAAGTTTAGTCACTAAAGGAGACGGTTAAGTTTAGTCTCTAAAGGAGACGGTTAAGTTTAGTCACTAAAGGAGACGGTTAAGTTTAGTCTCTAAAGGAGACGGTTAAGTTTAGACACTAAAGGAGACGGTTAAGTTTAGTCTCTAAAGGTGACGGTTAAGTTTAGTCACTAAAGGAGACGGTTAAGTTTAGTCACTAAAGGAGACGGTTAAGTTTAGTCTCTAAAGGTGACGGTTAAGTTTAGTCACTAAAGGAGACGGTTAAGTTTAGTCACTAAAGGAGACGGTTAAGTTTAGTCACTAAAGGAGACGGTTAAGTTTAGTCACTAAAGGAGACGGTTAAGTTTAGTCTCTAAAGTAGACGGTTAAGTTTAGTCACTAAAGGAGACGGTTAAGTTTAGTCACTAAAGGAGACGGTTAAGTTTAGTCTCTAAAGGAGACGGTTAAGTTTAGTCACTAAAGGTGACGGTTAAGTTTAGTCACTAAAGGAGACGGTTAAGTTTAGTCACTAAAGGTGACGGTTAAGTTTAGTCACTAAAGGAGACGGTTAAGTTTAGTCACTAAAGGAGACGGTTAAGTTTAGTCACTAAAGGAGACGGTTAAGTTTAGTCTCTAAAGGAGACGGTTAAGTTTAGTCTCTAAAGGAGACGGTTAAGTTTAGTCACTAAAGGTGACGGTTAAGTTTAGTCACTAAAGGAGACGGTTAAGTTTAGTCACTAAAGGAGACGGTTAAGTTTAGTCTCTAAAGGAGACGGTTAAGTTTAGTCACTAAAGGAGACGGTTAAGTTTAGTCACTAAAGGAGACGGTTAAGTTTAGTCTCTAAAGGAGACGGTTAAGTTTAGTCACTAAAGGTGACGGTTAAGTTTAGTCACTAAAGGAGACGGTTAAGTTTAGTCACTAAAGGTGACGGTTAAGTTTAGTCACTAAAGGAGACGGTTAAGTTTAGTCACTAAAGGAGACGGTTAAGTTTAGTCACTAAAGGAGACGGTTAAGTTTAGTCCCTAAAGGAGACGGTTAAGTTTAGACTCTAAAGGAGACGGTTAAGTTTAGTCTCTAAAGGAGACGGTTAAGTTTAGTCACTAAAGGTGACGGTTAAGTTTAGTCACTAAAGGAGACGGTTAAGTTTAGTCACTAAAGGAAACGGTTAAGTTTAGTCTCTAAAGGAGA
>NW_028154875.1:17500-20000 GCF_963691815.1 Echiichthys vipera | reverse complement strand
GTTAAATGCCAGCACAGGCACTGATCCACAGCCATTTGCCTTCTGTTTGCTGTGTTTACGATGAGTGTGTGTGTGTGTGTGTTTGTGTGTGTGTGTGTGTGTGTGTGTGTGTGTGTGTGTGTGTGTGTGTGTGTGTGTGTGTATGTGTGTGTGTGTGTGTGTGTGTGTGTGTGTGTGTGTGTGTGTGTGTGTGTGTGTGTGTGTGTGTGTGTGTGTGTGTGTGTGTGTGTGTGTGTGTGTGTGTGTGTGTGTGTGTGTTGACAGGAAACTAATTTGCTCCTCTCTCTGACAGGAGACAAAGATCGACTGTGTGCGAGTGGCCACTAAAGGTGAGGAAATGTGCTGCATCTTATTTTGAAAAGTGGATTTTATTCTGAAAAGATTCCAAAAAAATGCTCAGCTCCATTTTATTTTGGCGGGTGGTCCCAGTTATTTCAACCTAAAAGGGTTTGAGAACATTTTAATTTGAAAGGTATTAAGTGCATTTTATTTTATGGGATTTTATTTTATTTTGACGGGTAAAGAGTAGTTTTATTTTGGAAGCTGATTTCATTTTCCCAATGTTTTACTTTGAAATGTGTTAATATTAAATGTATGTGTTTAAATGTTTTATTTTGAAAGGTACTGGGGTTCAATTTCACTTTCAAATGTACTCAATAATATTTTATTTTGAAAGTTATTCTGGTTCATTTTAGCAGTTAGCATCCCTACTGAATTAGCTGCTAGTTAGCGCAGCGGCCCCCGCTCCGTTCTGTGTGATGAGACGCAGACGGCCGTTAGCTGCAGGAGCGCTAGGCTAACAGTTAGCACGCTAAAGTATAATGGTGCACAGACGGGGACTAAACATGTGCTTAAGTGTCCTCTAGGAGCATAAACGTGTGTTAAAGTGTCCTCTAGGAGCATAAACGTGTGTTAAAGTGTCCTCTAGGAGCATAAACGTGTGTTAAAGTGTCCTCTAGGAGCATAAACGTGTGTTAAAGTGTCCTCTAGGAGCATAAACGTGTGTTAAAGTGTCCTCTAGGAGCATAAACGTGTGTTAAAGTGTCCTCTAGGAGCATAAACGTGTGTTAAAGTGTCCTCTAGGAGCATAAACGTGTGCTAAAGTGTCCTCTAGGAGCATAAACGTGTGTTAAAGTGTCCTCTAGGAGCATAAACGTGTGCTAAAGTGTCCTCTAGGAGCATAAACGTGTGCTAAAGTGTCCTCTAGGAGCATAAACGTGTGCTAAAGTGTCCTCTAGGAGCATAAACGTGTGCTAAAGTGTCCTCTAGGAGCATAAACGTGTGTTAAAGTGTCCTCTAGGAGCATAAACGTGTGTTAAAGTGTCTTCTAGGAGCATAAACGTGTGTTAAAGTGTCCTCTAGGAGCATAAGCGTGTGTTAAAGTGTCCTCTAGGAGCATAAACGTGTGTTAAAGTGTCCTCTAGGAGCATAAACGTGTGTTAAAGTGTCCTCTAGGAGCATAAACGTGTGTTAAAGTGTCCTCTAGGAGCATAAACGTGTGTTAAAGTGTCCTCTAGGAGCATAAATGTGTGTTAAAGTGTCCTCTAGGAGCATAAACGTGTGCTAAAGTGTCCTCTAGGAGCATAAACGTGTGTTAAAGTGTCCTCTAGGAGACTAAACATGTGTTAAAGTTTCTCTTCAGTGGTGAGGATCCTCCATATTTGCCCTTTTTCCCCCCCGCCCCTCAGAAAGTGTGTGCACGCCCCTGGCCACGCTAACGGCGTGCTAACACGAGGCTAACGACCTGGACTCTTTGAGCGTCCAGAGAGTCGTTCAGCAGCGCAGCTAAACAAGCTAAAACACTGTTTACCTCCCCCGACGAACATCCAGGCTTATCACACACACACACACACACACACACACACACAGACACACACACACACACACACACACACACACACAGACACACACACACACACACACACACACACACACTCACACACACACACACACACACACACACACACACACACACACACACACACACACACACAGACACACACACACACACACACACACACACACACACACACACACACACACACACACACACACACACACACACACTAATTGACTGCTCCTGCTTTAATCAGCTTTTATTGGCGCCCTGTTCTGGTTTCTAACGACAGCAGCTGCTGATTGGCTCAGCTGCTCCCCTGGCACCTGTCAGTCACGCTGCAGCAGCCAACCACGTCTCCCGGGCCCCCCCCTCCTCCCCCCTCCCCTCTCAGAGTACCCAGGATGCCGTGCAGCGCTCACAGTGGCGTGCGGCGCTGCTGTGCATGTGAAGGAGCGCTGCACGTCGGCTGAATCTTAACAAACACTCGAGCACAAAGAAAACTCAGTGCAGAGCTTCTGATGTGACTCTCAAACAGGAAGTCACGTCTCACACACGCGCGTCACGTCCCAGCATGCACCTCACCGCTCATCACAGTCACACAGCTCATGTTCAAACGTCTCCGGACGGAACGACGCGAGGACGAGTCACACGAGTTCGGGG
>NW_028154875.1:0-5000 GCF_963691815.1 Echiichthys vipera | reverse complement strand
TGTCTTTGTGGTTGTTTTGTGTCTCTTTGTGGTTGTTTTGTGTCTCTTTGTGGTTGTTTTGTGTCTCTTTGTAGTTGTTTTGTGTGTCTTTGTGGTTGTTTTGTGTCTCTTTGTGGTTGTTTTGTGTCTCTTTGTAGTTGTTTTGTGTCTCTTTGTAGTTGTTTTGTGTCTCTTTGTAGTTGTTTTGTGTCTCTTTGTAGTTGTTTTGTGTCTCTTTGTGGTTGTTTTGTGTCTCTTTGTGATTGTTTTGTGTCTCTTTGTGGTTGTTTTGTGTCTCTTTGTAGTTGTTTTGTGTCTCTTTGTAGTTGTTTTGTGTCTCTTTGTAGTTGTTTTGTGTGTCTTTGTGGTTGTTTTGTGTCTCTTTGTGGTTGTTTTGTGTCTCTTTGTGGTTGTTTTGTGTCTCTTTGTAGTTGTTTTGTGTGTCTTTGTGGTTGTTTTGTGTCTCTTTGTGGTTGTTTTGTGTCTCTTTGTAGTTGTTTTGTGTCTCTTTGTAGTTGTTTTGTGTCTCTTTGTAGTTGTTTTGTGTCTCTTTGTAGTTGTTTTGTGTCTCTTTGTAGTTGTTTTGTGTGTCTTTGTGGTTGTTTTGTGTCTCTTTGTGGTTGTTTTGTGTCTCTTTGTGGTTGTTTTGTGTCTCTTTGTAGTTGTTTTGTGTCTCTTTGTAGTTGTTTTGTGTCTCTTTGTAGTTGTTTTGTGTCTCTTTGTAGTTGTTTTGTGTCTCTTTGTGGTTGTTTTGTGTCTCTTTGTGGTTGTTTTGTGTCTCTTTGTGGTTGTTTTGTGTCTCTTTGTAGTTGTTTTGTGTCTCTTTGTAGTTGTTTTGTGTCTCTTTGTAGTTGTTTTGTGTGTCTTTGTGGTTGTTTTGTGTCTCTTTGTGGTTGTTTTGTGTCTCTTTGTGGTTGTTTTGTGTCTCTTTGTAGTTGTTTTGTGTCTCTTTGTAGTTGTTTTGTGTCTCTTTGTAGTTGTTTTGTGTGTCTTTGTGGTTGTTTTGTGTGTCTTTGTGGTTGTTTTGTGTCTCTTTGTGGTTGTTTTGTGTCTCTTTGTAGTTGTTTTGTGTCTCTTTGTGGTTGTTTTGTGTCTCTTTGTGGTTGTTTTGTGTCTTTTTGTGGTGTTTTGTGTATCTTTGTAGTTGTTTTGTGTCTCTTTGTAGTTGTTTTGTGTCTCTTTGTAGTTGTTTTGTGTCTCTTTGTGGTCGTTTTGTGTCTCTTTGTAGTTGCTTTGTGTCTCTTTGTGGTTGTTTTGTGTCTTTTTGTAGTTGTTTTGTGTCTCTTTGTGGTTGTTTTGTGTCTCTTTGTAGTTGTTTCGTGTCTCTTTGTAGTTGTTTTGTGTCTCTTTGTGGTTGTTTTGTGTCTCTTTGTAGTTGTTTCGTGTCTCTTTGTAGTTGTTTTGTGTCTCTTTGTAGTTGTTTAGTGTCTCTTTGTGGTTGTTGTGTGTCTCTTTGTCTCTTTGTCTCTTTCTCTTTGTCTCTCTGTCTCTTTGTGTCTTTGTCTCTTCGTCTCTCTGTCTCTTTGTCTCTTTGTGTCTTTGTCTCTGTCTCTTTGTGTCTCTGTCTCTTTGTCTCTTCGTCTCTTTGTCTCTGTGTCTCTCTGTCTCTGTGTCTCTCTGTCTCTTTGTCTCTCTGTCTCTTTGTCTCTGTGTCTCTATGTCTCTCTGTCTCTTTGTCTCTCTGTCTCTTTGTCTCTGTGTCTCTCTGTCTCTGTGTCTCTGTGTCTCTCTGTCTCTGTGTCTCTGTGTCTCTATGTCTCTTTGTCTCTCTGTCTCTTTGTCTCTGTGTCTCTCTGTCTCTGTGTCTCTGTGTCTCTCTGTCTCTCTGTCTCTTTGTCTCTCTGTCTCTGTGTCTCTCTGTCTCTTTGTCTCTCTGTCTCTTCGTCTCTCTGTCTCTCTGTCTCTTTGTCTCTCTGTCTCCTTGTCTCTCTGTCTCTTTGTCTCTCTGTCTCTCTGTCTCTCTGTCTCTTCGTCTCTCTGTCTCTTTGTCTCTCTGTCTCTTTGTCTCTCTGTCTCTTTGTCTCTTCGTCTCTTTGTCTCTGTGTCTCTCTGTCTCTGTGTCTCTCTGTCTCTTTGTCTCTCTGTCTCTTTGTCTCTGTGTCTCTATGTCTCTCTGTCTCTTTGTCTCTCTGTCTCTTTGTCTCTGTGTCTCTCTGTCTCTCTGTCTCTGTGTCTCTGTCTCTGTGTCTCTCTGTCTCTGTGTCTCTGTGTCTCTATGTCTCTCTGTCTCTTTGTCTCTCTGTCTCTGTGTCTCTTTGTGTCTCTGTCTCTCTGTCTCTTCGTCTCTCTGTCTCTCTGTCTCTCTGTCTCTTTGTCTCTCTGTCTCTTCGTCTCTTTGTCTCTCTGTCTCTTCGTTTATTTGTCTCTCTGTCTCTTTGTGTCTCTGTCTCTCTGTCTCTTCGTCTCTCTGTCTCTCTGTCTCTCTGTCTCTTTGTCTCTCTGTCTCTTTGTCTCTCTGTCTCTTCGTCTCTCTGTCTCTCTGTCTCTTTGTCTCTCTGTCTCCTTGTCTCTCTGTCTCTTTGTCTCTCTGTCTCTGTGTCTCTCTGTCTCTTTGTCTCTCTGTCTCTGTGTCTCTCTGTCTCTTTGTCTCTCTGTCTCTTTGTCTCTCTGTCTCTTTGTCTCTTCGTCTCTCTGTCTCTCTGTCTCTTTGTCTCTCTGTCTCTCTGTCTCTCCGTCTCTCTGTCTCTTTGTGTCTCTGTCTCTCTGTCTCTGTGTCTCTCTGTCTCTTTGTCTCTCTGTCTCTTCGTTTCTTTGTCTCTCTGTCTCTTTGTCTCTCTGTCTCTCTGTCTCTTTGTCTCTCTGTCTCTCTGTCTCTTCGTTTCTTTGTCTCTCTGTCTCTCTGTCTCTTCGTTTCTTTGTCTCTCTGTCTCTTTGTGTCTCTGTCTCTCTGTCTCTTTGTCTCTCTGTCTCTTTGTCTCTCTGTCTCTTTGTGTCTCTGTCTCTTTGTCACTCAGTCTCTCTGTCTCTTCGTCTCTCTGTCTCTCTGTCTCTTCGTCTCTCTGTCTCTTTGTCTCTCTGTCTCTTTGTGTCTCTGTCTCTCTGTCTCTTCGTCTCTCTGTCTCTCTGTCTCTCTGTCTCTTTGTCTCTCTGTCTCTTTGTCTCTTTGTCTCTCTGTCTCTCTGTCTCTCTGTCTCTTTGTCTCTTTGTCTCTTTGTCTCTGCAGCAGATGCAGACTCTGAGTTCAGGTCTGAATCAGAGAAACGCTGCAGGTTTTTCAGAACAAGAGCAGAAAGACGTGAGGGGGCAGCGCCCGCCTCAGGGCGGACACACACACACACACACACACACACACACACACACACACACACAGACACACACACACACACACACACACACACACACACACACACACACACACACACACACACACACACACACACACACACACACACACACACACACACACACAACACACACACACACACGGACACACACACACACACACACACAACGGGCTGCTTTCACTGATGTCTTACTTTCACTTTAAAAGCCTTTTTCATATTTATTTATATATTTCATATTTTTTCCTTTTTCATTTTCAGGTCAAGGTTAAACTTTGCGTGTGTGTGTGTGTGTGTGTGTGTGTGTGTGTGTGTGTGTGTGTGTGTGTGTGTGTGTGTGTGTGTGTGTGTGTGTGTGTCTGTGAGCAATCGGACAAATGGATGCTTCACAGTCGTAACAGAAAGAGAGAAAATATATCTGCTTTTAAAATGGACAGAGTGTTTTTCTGTGTGTGTGTGTGTGTCTGTGTGTGTGTGTGTGTGTGTGTGTGTGTGTGTGTGTGTGTGTCTGTCTGTCTGTCTGTCTGTCTGTCTGTCTGTCTGTCTGTCTGTCTGTCTGTGTGTGTGTGTGTGTGTGTGTGTGTGTGTGTGTGTCTGTCTGTCTGTCTGTCTGTCTGTCTGTCTGTGTGTGTGTCTGTGTGTGTGTGTGTGTGTGTCTGTGTGTGTGTGTGTGTGTCTGTGTGTGTGTGTGTGTGTGTGTGTGTGTGTGTGTGTGTGTGGTGGAAACACGATGATGACTCTTTTTCCGTTTCGTCCAAAACTCAAAAATAAACTTTAATGTTTTTATATTTTCTTTGATTCTTTTGAGACAAAATAAAAAATAATAAATATTCAAACTTCATCGTTTATAAAACAGTGAAATATTTATTTATATTTATTTATTTATTTATATTTATATTTATTTATTTATTTATATTTACATTTATATATTTATTTATATTTATATTTATTTATTTATTTATATTTACATTTATTTATTTTATAGAACGACAGGAAAAAGAATAAAACAGGAGAAAAGAAAGAAGAGGGGGAGGAAAGGAGGAGTGGAGACGGAGGACGAACGCAGCATCACTGGAGGGGGATGCACGTTTGATGATGGAGGGATGAAGAGAGACAGCCGGAGGGAGGGAGGGAGGATGGAGGGAGGATGGAGGGAGGGAGGAAGGATGGAGGGAGGGAGGATGGAGGGAGGATGGAGGGGAGGATGGAGGGAGGATGGAGGAAGAAAGAATGGAGGGAGGATGGAGGAAGAAAGAATGGAGGGATGGAGAGAGGATGGAGGGAGGATGGAGGGAGGATGGAGGGAGGATGGAGGGAGGATGGAGAGAGGATGGAGGAAGAAAGAATGGAGGGATGGAGGGAGGATGGAGGGAGGATGGAGGAAGGAAGAATGGAGGAGGATGGAGGGAGGATGGAGGGAGGATGGAGGAGGATGAGGATGGAGGAGGATGGAGGAAGAATGGAGAGAGGATGAGGAGGAAGAATGGAGGGAGGATGGAGGGAGGATGGAGGAAGAAAGAATGGAGGGATGGAGGGAGGATGGAGGGAGGATGGAGGATGGAGGGAGGGAGGAAGAAAGAATGGAGGGAGGATGGAGGAGGGAGGATGGAGGGAGGATGAGGAGGAAGAATGGAGGGAGGATGGAGGGAGGATGGAGGAAGAAAGAATGGAGGATGGAGGAGGATGGAGGGAGGATGGAGGGAGGATGGAGGATGGAGGGAGGGAGGAAGAAAGAATGGA
>NW_028154876.1:5000-20581 GCF_963691815.1 Echiichthys vipera | reverse complement strand
CCTGTTGTCGTGGTGACCTGTTGACATGTTGTCGTGTTGACCTGTTGTCGTGTTGACATGTTGTCGTGTGTCGTAGGAGGAGCAGCAGCAGCAGGAGCAGGAGGAAGAGGAGCAGCAGCAGGAGCAGCAGGAGGAGGAAGAGGAGCAGCAGCAGGAGGAAGAGGAGGAAGAGGAGCAGCAGGAGGAGCAGCAGGAGGAGGAAGAGGAGCAGCAGCAGGAGGAAGAGGAGCAGCAGCAGCAGCAGGAGGAGGAAGAGGAGCAGCAGCAGGAGGAGCAGCAGGAGGAGGAAGAGGAGCAGCAGCAGGAGGAAGAGGAGCAGCAGCAGGAGGAAGAGGAGCAGCAGCAGCAGGAGGAAGAGGAGCAGCGTGCGTCACGGCTCTGGAGCTCCTGCAGAAGGAGGAGGAGACGAGGAGCATCGTGACCTTCTGCTCTCAGCTGGACGGCGCTCTGAGAGGAGGACTTCCTGTCGGCAAGACCACGGAGATCTGTGGAGCTCCAGGAGTGGGGAAGACCCAGCTGTGGTGAGACACACACACACACACACACACACACACACACACACACACACAGACACACACACACACACACACACACACACACACACACAGAGACAAACACACACACACACACACACACACACACACACACAGAGACACACACACACACACACACACACACACACAGAGACACACACACAGAGACAAACACACACACACACACACACACACGCACACACACACACAGAGACACACACACAGAGACACACACACACACACGCACACACACAGAGACACACACACACACACACAGAGACACACTGTGTCCTGCTCCGCTGATGACATGACTTCACTGATGACATCACGACCTCACTGATGACATCACAACCTCACTGATGACATCACAGCCTCACTGATGACATCACGACCTCACTGATGACATCATGACTGCACTGATGACATCACGACCTCACTGATGACATCACAACCTCACTGATGACATTTCAGCCTCACTGATGACATCATGACCTCACTGATGACATCACGGCCTCACTGATGACATCACGGCCTCACTGATGACATCACGACCTCACTGATGACATCACGGCCTCACTGATGACATCACAGCGTCACTGATGACATCACGACCTCACTGATAACATCACAGCGTCACTGATGACATCACAGCCTCACTGATGACATCACGACCTCACTGATGACATCACGACCTCACTGATGACATCACGGCCTCACTGATGACATCACAGCCTCACTGATGACATCACAGCCTCACTGATGACATCACGACCTCACTGATGACATCACGGCGTCACTGATGACATCACAGCGTCACTGATGACATCACGACCTCACTGATAACATCACAGCGTCACTGATGACATCACGACCTCACTGATGACATCACGACCTCACTGATGACATCACGGCCTCACTGATGACATCACAGCCTCACTGATGACATCACGACCTCACTGATGACATCACGACCTCACTGATGACATTACAGCCTCACTGATGACATCACAGCCTCACTGATGACATCACAGCCTCACTGATGACATCACAGCCTCACTGATGACATCACGGCGTCACTGATGACATCACAGCGTCACTGATGACATCACGACCTCACTGATAACATCACAGCGTCACTGATGACATCACGACCTCACTGATGACATCACAACCTCACTGATGACATCACGGCCTCACTGATGACATCACAGCCTCACTGATGACATCACAGCCTCACTGATGACATCACGACCTCACTGATGACATCACGGCGTCACTGATGACATCACAGCGTCACTGATGACATCACGACCTCACTGATAACATCACAGCGTCACTGATGACATCACGACCTCACTGATGACATCACGACCTCACTGATGACATCACGGCCTCACTGATGACATCACAGCCTCACTGATGACATCACGACCTCACTGATGACATCACGACCTCACTGATGACATTACAGCCTCACTGATGACATCACAGCCTCACTGATGACATCACAGCCTCACTGATGACATCACAGCCTCACTGATGACATCACAGCCTCACTGATGACATCACGACCTCACTGATGACATTACAGCCTCACTGATGACATCACAGCCTCACTGATGACATCACGACCTCACTGATGACATCACGACCTCACTGATGACATCACGACCTCACTGATGACATCACAGCCTCACTGATGACATTACAGCCTCACTGATGACATCACAGCCTCACTGATGACATTACAGCCTCACTGATGACATCACAGCCTCACTGATGACATCACAGCCTCACTGATGACATCACAACCTCACTGATGACATCACAGCCTCACTGATGACATTACAGCCTCACTGATGACATCACGGCCTCACTGATGACATCGTCTCTCAGCCTGCAGCTGGCGGTGGACGTTCAGGTGCCCCCGTGTTTCGGGGGGGTCGGAGGTCAGGCGCTCTTCATCGACACCGAGGGCAGCTTCCTGCTCCAGAGGGTCGTCGACATCGCCGCCGCCGTTGTCCAACACTGCTCCTTATTGGCTGAAGACGACGAGCAACGAGCCGCCATGACGACCTTCACCGTGGAAACCATCCTGTCCAACATGTTTCTGGTAACCATCGTCATGGTAACAGGCTCTTTGGAGATGAGTTTGAGATGAGTTCGTCATTTTTTACTATTATAAATAAAGTTTCTGACTCGTGGTTAAAGTTTCTGTGACTCGGGGTTAAAGTTTCTGACTCGTGGTTAAAGTTTCTGTGACTCGTGGTTAAAGTTTCTGACTCGTGGTTAAAGTTTCTGTGACTCGTGGTTAAAGTTTCTGACTCGTGGTTAAAGTTTCTGACTCGTGGTTAAAGTTTCTGACTCGTGGTTAAAGTTTCTGACTCGTGGTTAAAGTTTCTGTGACTCGTGGTTAAAGTTTCTGTGACTCGTGGTTAAAGTTTCTGACTCGTGGTTAAAGTTTCTGACTCGTGGTTAAAGTTTCTGTGACTCGTGGTTAAAGTTTCTGACTCGTGGTTAAAGTTTCTGACTCGTGGTTAAAGTTTCTGTGACTCGTGGTTAAAGTTTCTGTGACTCGTGGTTAAAGTTTCTGTGACTCGTGGTTAAAGTTTCTGACTCGTGGTTAAAGTTTCTTGACTCGTGGTTAAAGTTTCTGTGACCCGTGGTTAAAGTTTCTGTGACTCGTGGTTAAAGTTTCTGACTCGTGGTTAAAGTTTCTGTGACCCGTGGTTAAAGTTTCTGTGACTCGTGGTTAAAGTTTCTGACTCGTGGTTAAAGTTTCTGACTCGTGGTTAAAGTTTCTGACTCGTGGTTAAAGTTTCTGACTCGTGGTTAAAGTTTCTGTGACTCGTGGTTAAAGTTTCTGACTCGTGGTTAAAGTTTCTGTGACTCGTGGTTAAAGTTTCTGACTCGTGGTTAAAGTTTCTGACTCGTGGTTAAAGTTTCTGACTCGTGGTTAAAGTTTCTGTGACTCGTGGTTAAAGTTTCTGACTCGTGGTTAAAGTTTCTGACTCGTGGTTAAAGTTTCTGTGACTCGTGGTTAAAGTTTCTGACTCGTGGTTAAAGTTTCTGACTCGTGGTTAAAGTTTCTGTGACTCGTGGTTAAAGTTTCTGTGACTCGTGGTTAAAGTTTCTGACTCGTGGTTAAAGTTTCTGTGACTCGTGGTTAAAGTTTCTGACTCGTGGTTAAAGTTTCTGTGACTCGTGGTTAAAGTTTCTGACTCGTGGTTAAAGTTTCTGTGACTCGTGGTTAAAGTTTCTGTGACTCGTGGTTAAAGTTTCTGTGACTCGTGGTTAAAGTTTCTGTGACTCGTGGTTAAAGTTTCTGACTCGTGGTTAAAGTTTCTGACTCGTGGTTAAAGTTTCTGACTCGTGGTTAAAGTTTCTGACTCGTGGTTAAAGTTTCTGACTCGTGGTTAAAGTTTCTGTGACCCGTGGTTAAAGTTTCTGTGACTCGTGGTTAAAGTTTCTGACTCGTGGTTAAAGTTTCTGTGACCCGTGGTTAAAGTTTCTGTGACTCGTGGTTAAAGTTTCTGTGACTCGTGGTTAAAGTTTCTGACTCGTGGTTAAAGTTTCTGTGACTCGTGGTTAAAGTTTCTGACTCGTGGTTAAAGTTTCTGTGACCGTGGTTAAAGTTTCTGTGACTCGTGGTTAAAGTTTCTGTGACTCGTGGTTAAAGTTTCTGACTCGTGGTTAAAGTTTCTGACTCGTGGTTAAAGTTTCTGTGACTCGTGGTTAAAGTTTCTGACTCGTGGTTAAAGTTTCTGACTCGTGGTTAAAGTTTCTGACTCGTGGTTAAAGTTTCTGACTCGTGGTTAAAGTTTCTGACTCGTGGTTAAAGTTTCTGACTCGTGGTTAAAGTTTCTGACTCGTGGTTAAAGTTTCTGTGACTCGTGGTTAAAGTTTCTGTGACTCGTGGTTAAAGTTTCTGACTCGTGGTTAAAGTTTCTGTGACTCGTGGTTAAAGTTTCTGACTCGTGGTTAAAGTTTCTGACTCGTGGTTAAAGTTTCTGACTCGTGGTTAAAGTTTCTGACTCGTGGTTAAAGTTTCTGTGACTCGTGGTTAAAGTTTCTGTGACTCGTGGTTAAAGTTTCTGTGACTCGTGGTTAAAGTTTCTGACTCGTGGTTAATGTTTCTGACTCGTGGTTAAAGTTTCTGACTCGTGGTTAAAGTTTCTGTGACTCGTGGTTAAAGTTTCTGACTCGTGGTTAAAGTTTCTGTGACTCGTGGTTAAAGTTTCTGACTCGTGGTTAAAGTTTCTGTGACTCGTGGTTAAAGTTTCTGTGACTCGTGGTTAAAGTTTCTGTGACTCGTGGTTAAAGTTTCTGTGACTCGTGGTTAAAGTTTCTGACTCGTGGTTAAAGTTTCTGACTCGTGGTTAAAGTTTCTGTGACCCGTGGTTAAAGTTTCTGTGACTCGTGGTTAAAGTTTCTGACTCGTGGTTAAAGTTTCTGTGACCCGTGGTTAAAGTTTCTGTGACTCGTGGTTAAAGTTTCTGTGACTCGTGGTTAAAGTTTCTGACTCGTGGTTAAAGTTTCTGTGACTCGTGGTTAAAGTTTCTGACTCGTGGTTAAAGTTTCTGTGACCCGTGGTTAAAGTTTCTGTGACTCGTGGTTAAAGTTTCTGTGACTCGTGGTTAAAGTTTCTGACTCGTGGTTAAAGTTTCTGACTCGTGGTTAAAGTTTCTGTGACTCGTGGTTAAAGTTTCTGTGACTCGTGGTTAAAGTTTCTGACTCGTGGTTAAAGTTTCTGACTCGTGGTTAAAGTTTCTGACTCGTGGTTAAAGTTTCTGACTCGTGGTTAAAGTTTCTGACTCGTGGTTAAAGTTTCTGTGACTCGTGGTTAAAGTTTCTGTGACTCGTGGTTAAAGTTTCTGACTCGTGGTTAAAGTTTCTGTGACTCGTGGTTAAAGTTTCTGACTCGTGGTTAAAGTTTCTGACTCGTGGTTAAAGTTTCTGACTCGTGGTTAAAGTTTCTGTGACTCGTGGTTAAAGTTTCTGACTCGTGGTTAAAGTTTCTGACTCGTGGTTAAAGTTTCTGTGACTCGTGGTTAAAGTTTCTGACTCGTGGTTAAAGTTTCTGACTCGTGGTTAAAGTTTCTGACTCGTGGTTAAAGTTTCTGACTCGTGGTTAAAGTTTCTGACTCGTGGTTAAAGTTTCTGTGACTCGTGGTTAAAGTTTCTGACTCGTGGTTAAAGTTTCTGACTCGTGGTTAAAGTTTCTGACTCGTGGTTAAAGTTTCTGTGACTCGTGGTTAAAGTTTCTGACTCGTGGTTAAAGTTTCTGTGACTCGTGGTTAAAGTTTCTGACTCGTGGTTAAAGTTTCTGTGACTCGTGGTTAAAGTTTCTGTGACTCGTGGTTAAAGTTTCTGTGACTCGTGGTTAAAGTTTCTGACTCGTGGTTAAAGTTTCTGACTCGTGGTTAAAGTTTCTGACTCGTGGTTAAAGTTTCTGTGACTCGTGGTTAAAGTTTCTGACTCGTGGTTAAAGTTTCTGTGACTCGTGGTTAAAGTTTCTGACTCGTGGTTAAAGTTTCTGACTCGTGGTTAAAGTTTCTGGACTCGTGGTTAAAGTTTCTGGACTCGTGGTTAAAGTTTCTGACTCGTGGTTAAAGTTTCTGACTCGTGGTTAAAGTTTCTGACTCGTGGTTAAAGTTTCTGTGACTCGTGGTTAAAGTTTCTGACTCGTGGTTAAAGTTTCTGACTCGTGGTTAAAGTTTCTGACTCGTGGTTAAAGTTTCTGACTCGTGGTTAAAGTTTCTGACTCGTGGTTAAAGTTTCTGTGACTCGTGGTTAAAGTTTCTGACTCGTGGTTAAAGTTTCTGACTCGTGGTTAAAGTTTCTGTGACTCGTGGTTAAAGTTTCTGTGACTCGTGGTTAAAGTTTCTGACTCGTGGTTAAAGTTTCTGACTCGTGGTTAAAGTTTCTGTGACTCGTGGTTAAAGTTTCTGGACTCGTGGTTAAAGTTTCTGTGACTCGTGGTTAAAGTTTCTGACTCGTGGTTAAAGTTTCTGACTCGTGGTTAAAGTTTCTGACTCGTGGTTAAAGTTTCTGTGACTCGTGGTTAAAGTTTCTGACTCGTGGTTAAAGTTTCTGACTCGTGGTTAAAGTTTCTGACTCGTGGTTAAAGTTTCTGACTCGTGGTTAAAGTTTCTGACTCGTGGTTAAAGTTTCTGACTCGTGGTTAAAGTTTCTGACTCGTGGTTAAAGTTTCTGACTCGTGGTTAAAGTTTCTGTGACTCGTGGTTAAAGTTTCTGACTCGTGGTTAAAGTTTCTGACTCGTGGTTAAAGTTTCTGACTCGTGGTTAAAGTTTCTGTGACTCGTGGTTAAAGTTTCTGACTCGTGGTTAAAGTTTCTGTGACTCGTGGTTAAAGTTTCTGACTCGTGGTTAAAGTTTCTGTGACTCGTGGTTAAAGTTTCTGACTCGTGGTTAAAGTTTCTGTGACTCGTGGTTAAAGTTTCTGACTCGTGGTTAAAGTTTCTGACTCGTGGTTAAAGTTTCTGACTCGTGGTTAAAGTTTCTGTGACTCGTGGTTAAAGTTTCTGACTCGTGGTTAAAGTTTCTGTGACTCGTGGTTAAAGTTTCTGACTCGTGGTTAAAGTTTCTGACTCGTGGTTAAAGTTTCTGTGACTCGTGGTTAAAGTTTCTGACTCGTGGTTAAAGTTTCTGACTCGTGGTTAAAGTTTCTGTGACTCGTGGTTAAAGTTTCTGACTCGTGGTTAAAGTTTCTGTGACTCGTGGTTAAAGTTTCTGACTCGTGGTTAAAGTTTCTGACTCGTGGTTAAAGTTTCTGACTCGTGGTTAAAGTTTCTGACTCGTGGTTAAAGTTTCTGTGACTCGTGGTTAAAGTTTCTGTGACTCGTGGTTAAAGTTTCTGACTCGTGGTTAAAGTTTCTGACTCGTGGTTAAAGTTTCTGTGACTCGTGGTTAAAGTTTCTGTGACTCGTGGTTAAAGTTTCTGACTCGTGGTTAAAGTTTCTGACTCGTGGTTAAAGTTTCTGTGACTCGTGGTTAAAGTTTCTGTGACTCGTGGTTAAAGTTTCTGTGACTCGTGGTTAAAGTTTCTGACTCGTGGTTAAAGTTTCTGGACTCGTGGTTAAAGTTTCTGTGACTCGTGGTTAAAGTTTCTGTGACTCGTGGTTAAAGTTTCTGACTCGTGGTTAAAGTTTCTGACTCGTGGTTAAAGTTTCTGTGACTCGTGGTTAAAGTTTCTGTGACTCGTGGTTAAAGTTTCTGACTCGTGGTTAAAGTTTCTGGACTCGTGGTTAAAGTTTCTGTGACTCGTGGTTAAAGTTTCTGTGACTCGTGGTTAAGTTTCTGACTCGTGGTTAAAGTTTCTGACTCGTGGTTAAAGTTTCTGTGACTCGTGGTTAAAGTTTCTGTGACTCGTGGTTAAAGTTTCTGTGACTCGTGGTTAAAGTTTCTGACTCGTGGTTAAAGTTTCTGTGACTCGTGGTTAAAGTTTCTGTGACTCGTGGTTAAAGTTTCTGACTCGTGGTTAAAGTTTCTGTGACTCGTGGTTAAAGTTTCTGTGACTCGTGGTTAAAGTTTCTGTGACTCGTGGTTAAAGTTTCTGACTCGTGGTTAAAGTTTCTGACTCGTGGTTAAAGTTTCTGTGACTCGTGGTTAAAGTTTCTGTGACTCGTGGTTAAAGTTTCTGACTCGTGGTTAAAGTTTCTGTGACTCGTGGTTAAAGTTTCTGTGACTCGTGGTTAAAGTTTCTGACTCGTGGTTAAAGTTTCTGACTCGTGGTTAAAGTTTCTGACTCGTGGTTAAAGTTTCTGTGACTCGTGGTTAAAGTTTCTGTGACTCGTGGTTAAAGTTTCTGACTCGTGGTTAAAGTTTCTGACTCGTGGTTAAAGTTTCTGTGACTCATGGTTAAGTTTCTGTGACTCGTGGTTAAAGTTTCTGTGACTCGTGGTTAAAGTTTCTGACTCGTGGTTAAAGTTTCTGTGACTCGTGGTTAAAGTTTCTGACTCGTGGTTAAAGTTTCTGACTCGTGGTTAAGTTTCTGTTCGTGGTTAAAGTTTCTGTGACTCGTGGTTAAAGTTTCTGTGACTCGTGGTTAAAGTTTCTGACTCGTGGTTAAAGTTTCTGACTCGTGGTTAAAGTTTCTGTGACTCATGGTTAAAGTTTCTGTGACTCGTGGTTAAAGTTTCTGTGATTCGTGGTTAAAGTTTCTGTGACTCGTGGTTAAAGTTTCTGTGACTCGTGGTTAAAGTTTCTGACTCGTGGTTAAAGTTTCTGTGACTCGTGGTTAAAGTTTCTGCGACTCGTGGTTAAAGTTTCTGACTCGTGGTTAAAGTTTCTGACTCGTGGTTAAAGTTTCTGTGACTCGTGGTTAAAGTTTCTGACTCGTGGTTAAAGTTTCTGACTCGTGGTTAAAGTTTCTGACTCGTGGTTAAAGTTTCTGACTCGTGGTTAAAGTTTCTGACTCGTGGTTAAAGTTTCTGACTCGTGGTTAAAGTTTCTGTGACTCGTGGTTAAAGTTTCTGACTCGTGGTTAAAGTTTCTGACTCGTGGTTAAAGTTTCTGACTCGTGGTTAAAGTTTCTGACTCGTGGTTAAAGTTTCTGTGACTCGTGGTTAAAGTTTCTGACTCGTGGTTAAAGTTTCTGTGACTCGTGGTTAAAGTTTCTGTGACTCGTGGTTAAAGTTTCTGACTCGTGGTTAAAGTTTCTGACTCGTGGTTAAAGTTTCTGACTCGTGGTTAAAGTTTCTGTGACTCGTGGTTAAAGTTTCTGACTCGTGGTTAAAGTTTCTGTGACTCGTGGTTAAAGTTTCTGTGACTCGTGGTTAAAGTTTCTGTGACTCGTGGTTAAAGTTTCTGACTCGTGGTTAAAGTTTCTGACTCGTGGTTAAAGTTTCTGTGACTCGTGGTTAAAGTTTCTGACTCGTGGTTAAAGTTTCTGACTCGTGGTTAAAGTTTCTGTGACTCGTGGTTAAAGTTTCTGCGACCCGTGGTTAAAGTTTCTGACTCGTGGTTAAAGTTTCTGACTCGTGGTTAAAGTTTCTGTGACTCGTGGTTAAAGTTTCTGTGACTCGTGGTTAAAGTTTCTGACTCGTGGTTAAAGTTTCTGTGACTCGTGGTTAAAGTTTCTGACTCGTGGTTAAAGTTTCTGTGACTCGTGGTTAAAGTTTCTGACTCGTGGTTAAAGTTTCTGTGACCCGTGGTTAAAGTTTCTGTGACCCGTGGTTAAAGTTTCTGTGACTCGTGGTTAAAGTTTCTGACTCGTGGTTAAAGTTTCTGTGACCCGTGGTTAAAGTTTCTGTGACTCGTGGTTAAAGTTTCTGTGACTCGTGGTTAAAGTTCCTGTGACTCGTGGTTAAAGTTTCTGACTCGTTGTTAAAGTTTCTGTGACTCGTGGTTAAAGTTTCTGTGACTCGTGGTTAAAGTTTCTGTGACTCGTGGTTAATGTTTCGGCGCCGTAGACGCAGAGTTTGACTCAGAGTCGCCGCTCTTGGTCCCGCCCCCTGCCAACACGTGTGTCCCTCATCTCCAAAGAGCTGTTTGTTTCAGTGATGTCATCATGATTCTGATTGGCCGTCTGTCTCCCCTCACTCAGGTGCGTTGTCATGACTACGTCGAACTGCTCGCTGAGCTCCACCTGCTGCCTGACTTCCTGTCCAGCCACCCGAGGGTCCGCCTCCTGGTGATTGACAGCGTGGCGTTTCCGTTCCGGCAGCGCTTTGACGAGCTGGCGCAGAGGACACGCCTCCTCAACGGCCTGGCCCAGCAGCTCATCGCCATGGCAACAAGTCACAACATCGCCGTGGTGATGGCGAACCAGATGACCACCCGGCTGCGTGACGGCCAATCACAGCTGGTCCCCGCCCTCGGGGAGAGCTGGGGCCACGCCGCGACTATCCGGCTCCTCCTCCGCTGGGCGGGGTCTCAACGACAGGCCGCCATCTTTAAATCTCCAGATCACTGCGAGGCCACCGTCCAATACCAGATCACCTCTGACGGGTTCAGAGACATCGACCAATCAGAGCAGCGCAGAGACATCGACCAATCAGGGCAGGGCAGAGACATTGACCAATCAGGGCAGCGCAGAGACATCGACCAATCAGAGCAGCCCAGAGACTCTGACCAATCAGAGCAGCCCAGAGACATCGACCAATCAGAGCAGCCCAGAGACATCGACCAATCAGAGCAGCCCAGAGACTCCGACCAATCAGAGCAGCCTAGAGACATCGACCAATTAGAGCAGCCCAGAGACATCGACCAATTAGAGCAGCCCAGCAAACGAGCGCGGACACACAGCGTCCAATCAGAGAGACACCAGCTGCTGATGTCATAGGCCAAAGTTCCCCTGACGAAGACGGCGTCTGCGTAAAAACTGTGAACAGGAGCTAACGAGCTAACATGCTAATGAGCTAACATGCTAAAGCTAACAGATGATGTCACAGCTCTTGGACAGATTTGGTTTTTTATGCTGTTTGTTATAAAAGCTGTCAAACTTCATGTTTGTGATGTTTTCATAAACACTGTCAATAAAGTTTTGAGAAAGCACCCCCCCCCCCCCCCCCCCTGTTGTTTGTGAATAACTGTTGAGAGGAAGGAGCCGGAGACTTGAACCTAAAGGTGTGGAACAGTGGAACAGTGGCATCGTTGGCCGTCCTTCTCTGGAGTCCCTGAACAGACAGTTGTCATGACGATAGGCTCGTATGTGTCGTTTCTGAACCTGAGTGCTGCTGGAGTGGGACTGTTTATGTTTCACCTGCAGCTGCTGGAGTGGGACTGTTTGTGTTTCATCATCAGCTGCTGGAGTGGGACTGTTTATGTTTCATCAGCAGCTGCTGGAGTGGGACTGTTTGTGTTTCACCTGCAGTTGCTGGAGTGGGACTGTTTGTGTTTCATCATCAGCTGCTGGAGTGGGACTGTTTATGTTTCACCTGCAGCTGCTGGAGTGGGACTGTTTGTGTTTCATCATCAGCTGCTGGAGTGGGACTGTGTATGTTTCATCATCAGCTGCTGGAGTGGGACTGTTTGTGTTTCATCATCAGCTGCTGGAGTGGGACTGTTTGTGTTTCACCTGCAGCTGCTGGAGTGGGACTGTGTATGTTTCATCATCAGCTGCTGGAGTGGGACTGTTTATGTTTCATCAGCAGCTGCTGGAGTGGGACTGTTTGTGTTTCACCTGCAGTTGCTGGAGTGGGACTGTTTGTGTGTCATCATCAGCTGCTGGAGTGGGACTGTTTGTGTGTCATCATCAGCTGCTGGAGTGGGACTGTTTATGATTCATCATCAGCTGCTGGAGTGGGACTGTGTATGTTTCATCATCAGCTGCTGGAGTGGGACTGTTTGTGTTTCACCTGCAGCTGCTGGAGTGGGACTGTGTATGTTTCATCATCAGCTGCTGGAGTGGGACTGTTTATGTTTCATCAGCAGCTGCTGGAGTGGGACTGTTTATGTTTCATCATCAGCTGCTGGAGTGGGACTGTTTGTGTTTCATCAGCAGCTGCTGGAGTGGGACTGTTTGTGTTTCACCTGCAGTTGCTGGAGTGGGACTGTGTATGTTTCATCTGCAGCTGCTGGAGTGGGACTGTTTGTGTTTCATCAGCAGTTGCTGGAGTGGGACTGTTTATGTTTCATCATCAGCTGCTGTTTGTGTTTCACCTGCAGCTGCTGGAGTGGGACTGTTTGTGTTTCACCTGCAGCTGCTGGAGTGGGACTGTTTGTGTTTCACCTGCAGCTGCTGGAGTGGGACTGTGTATGTTTCATCATCAGCTGCTGGAGTGGGACTGTTTGTGTTTCAACATCAGCTGCTGGAGTGGGACTGTGTATGTTTCATCATCAGCTGCTGGAGTGGGACTGTTTGTGTTTCACCTGCAGCTGCTGGAGTGGGACTGTTTATGTTTCATCAGCAGCTGCTGGAGTGGGACTGTTTATGTTTCACCTGCAGTTGCTGGAGTGGGACTGTTTATGTTTCATCAGCAGCTGCTGGAGTGGGACTGTTTATGTTTCATCTGCAGCTGCTGGAGTGGGACTGTTTGTGTTTCATCAGCAGCTGCTGTTTGTGTTTCACCTGCAGCTGCTGGAGTGGGACTGTGTATGTTTCATCATCAGCTGCTGGAGTGGGACTGTGTATGTTTCATCATCAGCTGCTGGAGTGGGACTGTTTGTGTTTCACCTGCAGCTGCTGGAGTGGGACTGTGTATGTTTCATCATCAGCTGCTGGAGTGGGACTGTTTGTGTTTCATCTGCAGCTGCTGGAGTGGGACTGTGTATGTTTCATCATCAGCTGTTGGAGTGGGACTGTGTATGTTTCATCATCAGCTGCTGGAGTGGGACTGTTTGTGTTTCACCTGCAGCTGCTGGAGTGGGACTGTGTATGTTTCATCAGCAGCTGCTGGAGTGGGACTGTTTGTGTTTCATCATCAGCTGCTGGAGTGGGACTGTGTATGTTTCATCATCAGCTGCTGGAGTGGGACTGTTTGTGTTTCACCTGCAGCTGCTGGAGTGGGACTGTGTATGTTTCATCAGCAGCTGCTGGAGTGGGACTGTTTGTGTTTCATCAGCAGTTGCTGGAGTGGGACTGTTTATGTTTCATCATCAGTTGCTGGAGTGGGACTGTTTATGTTTCATCTGCAGCTGCTGGAGTGGAACTGTAACTAAGTAGTAGTAGTGTTGACACTGTCAGGGTCCTGGTTGCTATGGATTGGACATTTGCTGGTGTGTGGTTGTCATCGTCCCTATTTGCACATCCATTGCTTTCATTGTCGTCCCTGTAGAACCGACTCTGTGTGGAGCCCGTAGACAAGGTCCCTGATGGGGCGCGAACCGGAAACCTTCTTATTATGAGGCGACGGTGCTAACCATTACACCACCATGTCTACATTAACAACCCCGGCCTGTGCGTCAGGTGCCCGCCGGCTGTGCGCCAGGTGCCGGGTCACAAATCCGCGCACCTTTCCCCCTTTATATACGGACACCTGCTCTCACTGCGCCTGCGCCACAGACAGACGGACCTGCTCTCATTGCGCCTGCGCCACAGACAGACGGGACCTGCTCTCACTGCGCCTGCGCCACACACAGACGGGACGTGCTCTCACTGCGCCTGCGCAACAGAAGGACGGGACGTGCTCTCACTGCGCCTGCGCCACACACAGACGGACCTGCTGTCACTGCGCCTGCGCCACACACAGACGGACCTGCTGTCACTGCGCCTGCGCCACACACAGACGGACCTGCTGTCACTGCGCCTGCGCCACACACAGACGGACCCGCAGTCACGCGGTCACGGTCGCGCTCGGCACCTGTGGAGGAAACGGTGAGTTTCTGTGATTAAACTCTGAATATAACTGTTTCATTTAACTCCAACTGTTCACCGCGACTTCACTGACGAGGCTTCAGAAGGCCGCACCGCGCTCACCGCGTTTACTCACGGTTAGTAGTTATGCTAGCGGACGTTAGTATGCTAATGTTAGCTGACGTTAGTATGGTAATGCTAGCTGACGTTAGTATGCTAATGTTAGCTGACGTTAGTATGCTAATGTTAGCTGACGTTAGTATGGTAATGCTAGCTGACGGTAGTATGCTAATGTTAGCGGACGTTAGTATGCTAATGTGAACTAACGTTAGTATGCTAATGTTAGCTGACGTTAGTATGCTAATGTTAGCTGACGTTAGTATGCTAATGTTAGCTGACGTTAGTATGCTAATGTTAGCTGACGTTAGTATGCTCAATCACGGTTTATGCTAACACGCTAGCCGGGATGCTAACCTCGTGTATCCGCCTGTACATTAAACACTAAAGTTTATTTATTGTTGACGTGAAAAACAAACCGGAAACGCGTTTTCACATGAACCCGTGGTTTTAACGAGCTCCGGTTCGTAGCGTTATAACGCGCGGGCCGGTGTGACGCAGTTAACGGGTCCGCACCGAGACGCCCGGGAACGGGTCCGCACCGAGACGCCCGGGAACGGGTCCGCACCGAGACGCCCGGGAACGGGTCCGCACCGAGACGCCCGGGAACGGGTCCGCACCGTGACGCCCGGGAACGGGTCCGCACCGAGACGCCCGGGAACGGGTCCGCACCGAGACGCCCGGGAACGGGTCCGCACCGAGACGCCCGGACTCGGGTCCGCACCGAGACCACAGGGTTTATGATAAGATGTGATTTTAGCACAGAAGCTAAACTAACTTCTCCATGACCGTGCACGTGCTCAGGACTCTGCTTCCTGCTCCGTGTGAGGCTTTTACACCAACAACTGTGTGTGTGTGTGTGTGTGTGTGTGTGTGTGTGTGTGTGTGTGTGTGTGTGTGTGTGTGTGTGTGTGTGTGTGTGTGTGTGTGTGTGTGTGTGTGTGTGTGTGTGTGTGTGTGTGTGTGTGTGTGTGTGTGTGTCTCTCTCTCTCGCTCTGAGTGTGTGTGTGATTTTTAAAGATGGCGCTGACAAAGGTGTTCTGAGCTAATTAGCATAAAGGTTTCCATGGTTACAGATCAATGCGGCCAAACCTCTTCCTGACAGCAGGAGTTTATGAAAGTCCACCTCTCTCCACCGGGCCACGGCCCGCGAGTGTGCCACGGCTGGGCGCCGTGCTTGCCACGCCTGGGCGCCGTGCGTGCCACGCCTGGGCGCCGTGCGTGCCACGCCTGGGCGCCGTGCGTGTCCTCCTTAGTAACATGAACTTTCTCATCTGTAATTTTCAGATGCTGCTGAAGTGACGGACGACTTTCACCCTGAACAGGAGACAAAGGTCAGAGTCACACATGGACACAACTCAACTGTCACAGGGGGTCAAGAGGTCAGGAGGGCGGGGGTCAAAGGTCAGGAGGGTGGGGATCAGAGGTCAGGAGGGCGGGGTCAGAGGTCAGGAGGGCGGGGTCAAATGTCAGGAGGGTGGGGATCAGAGGGTCAGGAGGGCGGGGGTCAAAAGGGCGCAGGCTCCTCCTCTTCCCTGACTTCACTCAGCCCAGGAAGAGGAAGAGACCGCAAGGTATGCTGGGAAATGTAGTCTGCTACACTCAGGTTAATATAAAGCATCATAAATCAAAATAAAACAAACACTTTATCTTTTTAGGGGCGGGGCTTCCTG
>NW_028154876.1:0-2500 GCF_963691815.1 Echiichthys vipera | reverse complement strand
GTGTGTGTGTGTGCGCGCTTTGTTTTAAACCTTAAGGTCAAACTGCGCGTTTATGGTGTTTTATAACATTTTCTGTACAAACGTGATGTTGATCCCAAAGTTCTGCCACGAGTTTCCAGGGTCCGTCAGCACCGGCACCGACACCGGCACTAACACCGGCACCTGCACCAACACCGGCACCGGCACCGCTCTGAAACAGTTAATCCTGATCCAATCAGTGACTCATTGATTTCACCTGTTTGAGACTCAACATCCACACAGAGAGACACGTCCGAGAGAAACCAGAAGAGAAAGAGACCAGAGACCGGGGAGCAGAACCGGGCGGGACTGACGCGCTCACCAGCACCGGCACCAACACCGGCACCAACACCGGCACCGGCTCCACTCTGAAACAGTTAATCCTGATCCAATCAGTGACTCATTGATTTCACCTGTTTGAGACTCAACATCCACACAGAGAGACACGGAGCTCAGCTCACGCGCTCCAAACACCTGACAGGTGAGAACTGAACTAACAAGAGAATCAGGGTTTGTTTGTGTTGATGCTGTGAATGAAGAGTTTAAAGGTCCAGACTAAGAGAATCAATAATAATAATAAATGTGAGGAGCAGCAGAAATGAATCATTGATCCTGTGCTGAGGGAGATTCAGGTGCATTGTGGGTAAAGAAACAAACGGATCCTCATTGTTTTATTTGTTTTATCTGAAGAAACTTGAGTTTAAAGAACACGAGAGAAACAGGAGAGAGTTTAAAAACATGAAGTTTAATGAAACACGTGATGCGTCTTCATGTTTTTAACACATTAAAACAAAAAAGTCTCTGTTTCAGTCGTTGAAGCTCAGACACGTCACTGTTAAATATGTATGAACTTCTGAACCCGTGAAAGTCACCGGGGCGTCTGTGGTACAGGAGGTAGAGAGGGTCGTCTGCTGATCTGAGGTCAGCGGTTCGATCCCCGCTCCGCCTGGGTGTCGAAGTGTCCGTGAGCAAGACACTGAACCCCGGTCTGCACGCTCCCGATTTCTTCAGCACCTGTGTCGGTGCTGAGTGAGTCGGTTATCTGTCCCTGTGCAGTGACGTCATCACGTGTGATGTGCTCAACTGTTAAAAACGCCTCCATGTTTGTGTGAATCCAGACTTTTCACGTCTGAGACGAGCTGGAAAATAACTGTGAGATGACGTTTGTCTGAGGTCGTAGGACGTGACTGTGTCATGATGTGGATGGTTTTTAGAATCAGTGAGGCGTTACATGTGTACCGTGAAATATTGTTTACTGGTTTCTGGTGCTTGGATGAGTGATATGTTGGGTGTGTGTGTTTTTGTTTTGTTGCATTGAAAGGGTCATGAGTAGATGTAGTGTCGTGTTTGTAGGATTGTGTAGTGTAACTGTGACGGATTGAAGTATCTTTACCAGCTACTGAACAATATTTATTATCAGCAGCAGAGTAACAGTTAATGTATTGAGTGTCCCTTTAATTTAATAGTTTAAAGTCATTACAGTTTTTCCTCAGTTTCTAAAACACTAAAGATTGAATCAATCATCATGAGCACTTTTCACCTGTTTACACATGTTTGTAACTTCCCAACACAGTTTCATTGTGATGCACCTGTGCTGCAGAATGGTGAGCACAGGTGGCAAAGGTCAAACACAATGAAAGCTCAGCTGTCACCACCTGGAACCAACAGCTCTAAATCGATCACACTTGTGGCAAATGATGTGAGGGGATATATAAAGCCAGTTCAGAGAGCACTGATGTGTGAAGCACTACAATGGATAGAAATCTGAGAGGAAGAGTTTGTGTGAGGAGGTGGTCAAGGTGGTCAGTGAAGACAAGAACATTAATATTTGATGACATCAGAGCTTCTGTGATTGACCATGTTCTTGTCCATGGCAGGTATGAGCATGAGGGAGGCCGGACAAAGGGTTCAACCAAACATCGGTAGATTCACCGTGTCCACCATAATCTGAAGATGCAGTGAAGAGAACAGGTAATTATCTTTTTTGACATTAGAGTTAAGTATGTACATGTTGAGAGCATAGGGTTAGGTTGGGGTTAGGGTTTTGGGTTAAACTTGGTTTTTGCACTGGCCTAGAGTATTGTATAGAAGAAAGAAAAGAGGAAAGGATGGAGAGGAAGAAATATATAAGAAAACAAAGAATAAGAAGAGTAAAGGTGGTGATTGTTTTTAGGGTTAGGGTTAGGGTTAGGGTTAGGGTTAGGGTTAGGGTTAGGGTTAGGGTTGGGTTAGGGTTAGGGTTAGGGTTGGGGTTGGGGTTGGGGTTGGGGTTGGGGTTGGGGTTAGGGTTAGGGTTAGGGTTAGGGTTAGGGTTAGGGTTAGGGTTAGGGTTAGGGTTAGGGTTGGGTTAGGGTTAGGGTTAGGGTTGGGGTTGGGGTTGGGGTTGGGGTTGGGGTTGGGGTTGGGGTTGGGGTTAGGGTTAGGGTTAGGGTTAGGGTTAGGGTTAGGGTTAGGGTTAGGGTTAGGGTTAGGGTTAGGGTTA
>NW_028154877.1:95000-120000 GCF_963691815.1 Echiichthys vipera | reverse complement strand
GTGACTTTCACGTGTTCAGAAGTTCATACATATTTAACAGTGACGTGTCTGAGCTTCAACGACTGAAACAGTGACTTTATTGTTTTAATGTGTTAAAAACATGGAGACGCGTCACGAGTTTCAGAGTCTTTACATTTAATTCACCTTTAAAACTTAGTTTTTAATCATCTATTTAATAAACTTCATCTTTTTAACACATTACAACAATAAACTCACTGTTTACAGAGTCTTTACATTTAATTCACCTTTAAAACTTAGTTTTTAATCATCTATTTAATAAAACTTCATGTTTTTAACATTTGCAGCATCAACACAAACAAACCCTGATTCTCTTGTTAGTTCAGTTCTCACCTGTCAGGTGTTTGGAGCGCGTGAGCTGAGCTCCGTGTCTCTCTGTGTGGATGTTGAGTCTCAAACAGGTGAAATCAATGAGTCACTGATTGGATCAGGATTAACTGTTTCACAGTGGAGCCGGTGCTGGCGCTTACACCGGTGCCGGTGTTGGTGCCGGTGCCGGTGAGCGCGTCAGTCCCGCCCGGTCTCTGGTCCCCGGTCTCCGGTCTCTTTCTCTGCCGGTCCCCCCTCCCGGACCCTAATCACACGCCACCATGATGAGCAACAGCAGCTTCCTGGAGCCGCAGTTCTTCCAGAGCTCCGCGGACCTCGGTGAGGAGGAGGAGGAGGAGGAGGAGGAGATGCCCGCCACAGAGAAGGACCTGGCCGAGGACGCTCCGTGGAAGAAGATCCAGCAGAACACCTTCACCAGGTGGTGCAACGAGCACCTGAAGGGGCTCAACAAGCGGATCGCGGACCTGCAGAAGGACCTGAGCGACGGGCTCCTGGAGGTCCTGAGTCAGAAGAAGATGTTCCGGAAGTACCACCTCAGACCGAACTTCCGGCAGATGAAGCTGGAGAACGTGTCTGTGGCTCTGGAGTTCCTGGAGAGGGAGCACATCCGGCTGGTGTCCATAGGTGAGTCCTTATTATTATTATTAATATTATTATTATTAATATTATTATTATTAATATTATTATTATTAATATTATCATTGATTATTATTATTATTAAAGGAGAGGGAGCACAACCTTAACCCTAACCTAAGCTGGTGTCTATAGGTGAGTCCTTAATATTATTAATATTATCATTATTAATATTATTATTTATTATTATTATTAATATTATTATTATTATAAGTCTGGTCTAGTGGTCTGGGGTAGTTGTTGCTGATTGATCTGGTCTGGTCTGGTCTAGTGGTCTGGGGTAGTTGTTGCTGATTGATGTGGTCTGGTCTGGTCTAGTGGTCTGGGGTAGTTGTTGCTGATTGATGTGGTCTGGTGGTCTGGGGTAGTTGTAGCTGATTGATGTGGTCTGGTCTAGTGGTCTGGGGTAGTTGTTGCTGATTGATGTGGTCTGGTCTGGTCTAGTGGTCTGGGGTAGTTGTTGCTGATTGATGTGGTCTGGTCTAGTGGTCTGGGGTAGTTGTTGCTGATTGATGTGGTCTGGTCTGGTCTAGTGGTCTGGGGTAGTTGTTGCTGATTGATGTGGTCTGGTCTGGTCTAGTGGTCTGGGGTAGTTGTTGCTGATTGATCTGGTCTGGTCTGGTCTAGTGGTCTGGGGTAGTTGTTGCTGATTGATGTGGTCTGGTCTGGTCTAGTGGTCTGGGGTAGTTGTTGCTGATTGATGTGGTCTGGTCTGGTCTAGTGGTCTGGGGTAGTTGTTGCTGATTGACGTGGTATGGTCTGGTCTAGTGGTCTGGGGTAGTTGTTGCTGATTGATGTGGTCTGGTGGTCTGGGGTAGTTGTTGCTGATTGATGTGGTCTGGTCTAGTGGTCTGGGGTAGTTGTTGCTGATTGATGTGGTCTGGTCTGGTCTAGTGGTCTGGGGTAGTTGTTGCTGATTGATGTGGTCTGGTCTGGTCTAGTGGTCTGGGGGTAGTTGTTGCTGATTGATGTGGTCTGGTCTGGTCTAGTGGTCTGGGGTAGTTGTTGCTGATTGATCTGGTCTGGTCTGGTCTAGTGGTCTGGGGTAGTTGTTGCTGATTGATGTGGTCTGGTCTAGTGGTCTGGGGTAGTTGTTGCTGATTGATGTGGTCTGGTCTGGTGGTCTGGGGGTAGTTGTTGAGACTGGATGATGCCTTTGAAGGCGTGTTTGTGGTGGTAACTTGATTTATGGAGGAGAGCATGTGTGTCAGTGGGTTTGGAGTAGATCCTGGTGTGCAGGGTGTTGCCTGTGGGGTTGGGGGCTTGATGTGTGTTGTGTTTGTGGTGTATTTGACGGAGATGGATGATGATTATTGAGGATGTTGATGAAGTCTATGAGTGTTGAGGGTTGGTCGGCCTCTCGCTCCAGCTCGCTCATACAGAGGTCGGCACAGGAGCGTGCAAATCTCTGGTATACGTTTGTTTAATTCAATTTTATTTATAGTGTCGAATCATAACAAAAGTTATCTCAGGACACTTTACAGAGCAGGTAAAGACCAAACTCTGTGACTTATTTATGATTTACAGAGACCCAACAATTCCTCTGTAGAGTCACCGTGGCAACGACAACCTTCACTATAACAGACAGACAGGGGGCTTGATCTGGTGCTTGGGGGAGGGGGTGAGGGGAAGGGGGGCATGAGGAGTAGTAGGTCGGTTGTTGTCCGTGGTTGGGAGGGGGTGAGGGGAAGGGGGGCATGAGGAGTAGTAGGTCGGTCGTTGTCCTTGGTTGGGAGGGGGTGAGGGGAAGGGGGGCATGAGGAGTAGTAGGTCGGTTGTTGTCCGTGGTTGGCAGGGGGTGAGGGGAAGGGGGGCATGAGGAGTAGTAGGTCGGTTGTTGTCCGTGGTTGGGAGGGGGTGAGGGGAAGGGGGGCATGAGGAGTAGTAGGTCGGTTGTTGTCCGTGGTTGGGAGGGGGTGAGGGGAAGGGGGGCATGAGGAGTAGTAGGTCGGTCGTTGTCCGTGGTTGGGAGGGGGTGAGGGGAAGGGGGGCATGAGGAGTAGTAGGTCGGTCGTTGTCCGTGGTTGGGAGGGGGTGAGGGGAAGGGGGGCATGAGGAGTTGTAGGTCGGTTGTTGTCCGTGGTTGGGAGGGGGTGAGGGGAAGGGGGGCATGAGGAGTAGTAGGTCGGTTGTTGTCCGTGGTTGGGAGGGGGTGAGGGGAAGGGGGGCATGAGGAGTAGTAGGTCGGTCGTTGTCCGTGGTTGGGAGGGGGTGAGGGGAAGGGGGGCATGAGGAGTTGTAGGTCGGTTGTTGTCCGTGGTTGGGAGGGGGTGAGGGGAAGGGGGGCATGAGGAGTAGTAGGTCGGTCGTTGTCCGTGGTTGGGAGGGGGTGAGGGGAAGGGGGGCATGAGGAGTAGTAGGTCGGTCGTTGTCCGTGGTTGGGAGGGGGTGAGGGGAAGGGGGGCATGAGGAGTTGTAGGTCGGTTGTTGTCCGTGGTTGGGAGGGGGTGAGGGGAAGGGGGCATGAGGAGTAGTAGGTCGGTCGTTGTCCGTGGTTGGGAGGGGGTGAGGGGAAGGGGGCATGAGGAGTTGTAGGTCGGTTGTTGTCCGTGGTTGGCAGGGTCCCAGGTGACTCTGCGTGTTCTGGATGGAAGTGGAGTAGAGGAAGTTGGAGTCGGTGGTGTTTTGTCCGGGTCTATGGGGTGTCGTAGTCGTCCGTCTTGGTGTGTCCTGGCAGGCGGATGGTTTGATGTGAGGGTGGATGGGAGTCGGATGGGTCGTGTGGAGGAAGGTGTTCTGTAGATTGGGTGAGGGGAGGGAAGAGAAGGGGATCTTGGTATTTGTCTGAGGGTCCATCCTCATCATCTCCAGACTCTCTGACCATAGACCGGCATCACCCCTCCAGTACGATCGTCACTACCAACCCACTGAGCCCCGTGTAAAGTCTGTTAATGTCCACTGAGCCCAGTGTAAAGTCTGTTAATGTCCCACTGAGCCCAGTGTAAAGTCTGTTAATGTCCCACTGAGCCCAGTGTAAAGCCTGTTAATGTCCCACTGAGCCCAGTGTAAAGCCTGTTAATGTCCCACTGAGCCCAGTGTAAAGTCTGTTAATGTCCTCTGAGCCCAGTGTAAAGTCTGTTAATGTCCCACTGAGCCCAGTGTAAAGTCTGTTAATGTCCCACTGAGCCCAGTGTAAAGCCTGTTAATGTCCACTGAGCCCAGTGTAAAGTCTGTTAATGTCCACTGAGCCCAGTGTAAAGCCTGTTAATGTCCACTGAGCCCAGGGTAAAGTCTGTTAATGTCCACTGAGCCCAGTGTAAAGCCTGTTAATGTCCACTGAGCCCAGGGTAAAGTCTGTTAATGTCCACTGAGCCCAGTGTAAAGTCTGTTAGTGTCCCACTGAGCCCAGTGTAAAGTCTGTTAATGTCCACTGAGCCCAGTGTAAAGTCTGTTAATGTCCACTGAGCCCAGTGTAAAGTCTGTTAATGTCCCACTGAGCCCAGTGTAAAGTCTGTTAATGTCCCACTGAGCCCAGTGTAAAGTCTGTTAATGTCCACTGAGCCCAGTGTAAAGTCTGTTAATGTCCACTGAGCCCAGGGTAAAGTCTGTTAATGTCCCACTGAGCCCAGTGTAAAGTCTGTTAATGTCCACTGAGCCCAGTGTAAAGCCTGTTAATGTCCACTGAGCCCAGGGTAAAGTCTGTTAATGTCCACTGAGCCCAGTGTAAAGTCTGTTAATGTCCCTCTGAGCCCAGTGTAAAGTCTGTTAATGTCCACTGAGCCCAGTGTAAAGTCTGTTAGTGTCCCTCTGAGCCCAGTGTAAAGTCTGTTAATGTCCACTGAGCCCAGTGTAAAGCCTGTTAAAGTCGACTGAGCCCAGTGTAAAGTCTGTTAATGTCCCACTGAGCCCAGTGTAAAGTCTGTTAATGTCCCACTGAGCCCAGTGTAAAGTCTGTTAATGTCCCACTGAGCCCAGTGTAAAGCTGTTAATGTCCCACTGAGCCCAGTGTAAAGCCTGTTAGTGTCCACTGAGCCCAGTGTAAAGTCTGTTAATGTCCCACTGAGCCCAGTGTAAAGTCTGTTAATGTCCACTGAGCCCAGTGTAAAGTCTGTTAATGTCCACTGAGCCCAGTGTAAAGCTGTTAATGTCCTCTGAGCCCAGGGTAAAGTCTGTTAATGTCCCACTGAGCCCAGTGTAAAGTCTGTTAATGTCCCACTGAGCCCAGGGTAAAGTCTGTTAATGTCCCACTGAGCCCAGTGTAAAGTCTGTTAGTGTCCACTGAGCCCAGGGTAAAGTCTGTTAATGTCCCACTGAGCCCAGTGTAAAGTGTGTTAATGTCCCACTGAGCCCAGTGTAAAGTCTGTTAATGTCCACTGAGCCCAGTGTAAAGCCTGTTAATGTCCACTGAGCCCAGTGTAAAGCCTGTTAATGTCCCACTGAGCCCAGTGTAAAGCTGTTAATGTCCACTGAGCCCAGTGTAAAGTCTGTTAATGTCCACTGAGCCCAGTGTAAAGCCTGTTAATGTCCACTGAGCCCAGTGTAAAGCCTGTTAATGTCCCACTGAGCCCAGTGTAAAGCTGTTAATGTCCACTGAGCCCAGTGTAAAGTCTGTTAATGTCCACTGAGCCCAGTGTAAAGTCTGTTAATGTCCCACTGAGCCCAGTGTAAAGTCTGTTAATGTCCACTGAGCCCAGTGTAAAGCCTGTTAATGTCCACTGAGCCCAGTGTAAAGCCTGTTAATGTCCCACTGAGCCCAGTGTAAAGCTGTTAATGTCCACTGAGCCCAGTGTAAAGTCTGTTAATGTCCACTGAGCCCAGTGTAAAGTCTGTTAATGTCCACTGAGCCCAGTGTAAAGTCTGTTAATGTCCACTGAGCCCTGAAGTTACGTGATGTCACTGTGATAAAGCATCATGTGACATCATGTCAGGTGATGTCATCGACACACACACAGACCCCCCCCCCCCCCAGCAGGGGGAGGAGTCAGGATGCTGTCGGGTTGCCGTGGTTTCAGACTCATTTCTCGTGGCGACTGTCGTCAGGAGTGTGTGTGTGTGTGTGTGTGTGTGTGTGTGTGTGTGTGTGTGTGTGTGTGTGTGTGTGTGTGTGTGTGTGTGTGTGTGTGTGTGTGTGTGTGTGTGTGTGTGTGTGTGTGTGTGTGTGTGTGTGTGTGTGTGTGTGTGTGTGTGTGTGTGTGTGTGTGTGTGTGTGTGTGTGTGTGTGTGTGTGTGTGTGTTTTGTCGGGTGGATTAACGTCGAATCGCAGCGAATCATCGTTTCCTCTGAGCTGCAGAGACGACGACATCTTTGTTTCTGCAGAGACTGAAGAGGACTACAGGAGTCCTGAAGGAGGACTACAGGAGGACTACAGGAGCCCTGAAGGAGGACTACAGGAGGACTACAGGAGTCCTGAATGAGGACTACAGGAGGACTACAGGAGTCCTGAATGAGGACTACAGGAGGACTACAGGACTCCTGAAGGAGGACTACAGGAGTCCTGAAGGAGGACTACAGGAGCCCTGAAGGAGGACTACAGGAGGACTACAGGACTCCTGAAGGAGGACTACAGGAGTCCCGAAGGAGGACTACAGGAGGACTACAGGACTCCTGAAGGAGGTCTACAGGAGCCCCGAAGGAGGACTACAGGAGCCCCGAAGGAGGTCTACAGGAGCCCCGAAGGAGGCCTACAGGAGTCCTGAAGGAGATCTACAGGAGGACTACAGGAGCCCTGAAGGAGGACTACAGGAGCCCCGAAGGAGGTCTACAGGAGCCCCGAAGGAGGTCTACAGGAGTCCTGAAGGAGATCTACAGGAGGACTACAGGAGCCCTGAAGGAGGACTGCAGGAGCCCTGAAGGAGGTCTGCAGGAGCCCTGAAGGAGGTCTGCAGGAGCCCTGAAGGAGGACTGAGGACGGGCTGGAGGGGGTCCTCGGGTAAGCCTCCTCTCTCCTAAAAAATGTCTTTACTCGTCACTCAGACATTTTCTTTCTCTGAAAATCATTCATCTGTTTTTTGTTGAGTCGTTGAAATGTGATAAAGTTCATGTGACCCTCATCATGATTTACTCATGTGCCCCTCACCCTGATTTATTCATGTGACCCTCACCCTGATTTACTCATGTGCCCCTCACCCTGATTTACTCATGTGACCCTCACCCTGATTTATTCATGTGCCCCTCACCCTGATTTACTCATGTGACCCTCACCCTGATTTACTCATGTGACCCTCACCCTGATTTACTCATGTGACCCTCACCATGATTTATTCATGTGCCCCTCACCCTGATTTACTCATGTGACCCTCACCCTGATTTACTCATGTGACCCTCACCATGATTTATTCATGTGCCCCTCACCCTGATTTACTCATGTGACCCTCACCCTGATTTACTCATGTGCCCCTCACCCTGATTTACTCATGTGACCCTCACCCTGATTTATTCATGTGCCCCTCACCCTGATTTACTCATGTGACCCTCACCATGATTTATTCATGTGCCCCTCACCCTGATTTACTCATGTGACCCTCACCATGATTTATTCATGTGCCCCTCACCCTGATTTACTCATGTGACCCTCACCCTGATTTACTCATGTGCCCCTCACCCTGATTTACTCATGTGACCCTCACCCTGATTTACTCATGTGCCCCTCACCCTGATTTATTCATGTGACCCTCACCCTGATTTACTCATGTGACCCTCACCCTGATTTATTCATGTGACCCTCACCCTGATTTACTCATGTGACCCTCACCCTGATTTATTCATGTGACCCTCACCCTGATTTACTCATGTGACCCTCACCATGATTTACTCATGTGACCCTCACCTTGATTTACTCATGTGCCCCTCACCCTGATTTACTCAGGTGCCCCTCACCCTGATTTACTCATGTGACCCTCACCCTGATTTACTCATGTGACCCTCACCCTGATTTATTCATGTGACCCTCACCATGATTTACTCAGGTGCCCCTCACCATGATTTATTCATGTGACCCTCACCCTGATTTACTCATGTGCCCCTCACCATGATTTATTCATGTGACCCTCACCCTGATTTATTCATGTGACCCTCACCCTGATTTACTCATGTGACCCTCACCCTGATTTACTCATGTGACCCTCACCCTGATTTACTCATGTGACCCTCACCCTGATTTATTCATGTGACCCTCACCCTGATTTACTCATGTGCCCCTCACCCTGATTTATTCATGTGACCCTCACACTGATTTACTCATGTGACCCTCACCCTGATTTACTCATGTGACCCTCACCCTGATTTATTCATGTGACCCTCACCCTGATTTACTCATGTGACCCTCACCCTGATTTATTCATGTGCCCCTCACCCTGATTTATTCATGTGACCCTCACCATGATTTATTCATGTGACCCTCACCATGATTTATTCATGTGCCCCTCACCCTGATTTACTCATGTGCCCCTCACCATGATTTACTCATGTGACCCTCACCCTGATTTATTCATGTGACCCTCACCATGATTTATTTCAACATGGCCGCCATCTTGGATCAGACCTCTCCTCATCCTCTCCTCCTCCTCTCCTCGTCCTCTCCTCCTCCTCTCCTCGTCCTCTCCTCCTCGTCCTCTCCTCCTCCTCTCCTACTCCTCTCCTTGTCCTCTCCTCCTCCTCTCCTCGTCCTCTCCTCCTCCTCTCCTCGTCCTCCTCTCCTCGTCCTCTCCTCGTCCTCTCCTCCTCCTCTCCTCGTCCTCTCCTCCTCGTCCTCTCCTCCTCCTCTCCTACTCCTCTCCTTGTCCTCTCCTCCTCCTCTCCTCGTCCTCTCCTCCTCCTCTCCTCGTCCTCCTCTCCTCGTCCTCTACTCCTCCTCTCCTCCTCCTCTCCTCTCTCCTCTCCTCCTCCTCTCTTCCTCTCCTCGTCCTCTCCTCCTCCTCGTCCTCTCCTCCTCCTCGTCCTCTCTCCTCCTCTCCTCGTCCTCCTCTCCTCCTCCTCTCCTCTCTCCTCTCCTCCTCCTCCTCCTCCTCTCCTCCTCCTCTCCTCCTCCTCCTCTCCTCGTCCTCTCCTCCTCCTCGTCCTCTCCTCCTCCTCTCCTCGTCCTCTCCTCCTCCTCTCCTCTCTCCTCTCCTCTCTCCTCCTCTCCTCCTCTCCTCCTCCTCGTCGTCTCCTCCTCCTCTCCTCCTCCTCTCCTCCTCCTCCTCTCCTCGTCCTCTCCTCCTCCTCGTCCTCTCCTCCTCTCCTCGTCCTCTCCTCCTCCTCGTCCTCTCCTCCTCTCCTCGTCCTCTCCTCCTCCTCGTCCTCTCCTCCTCTCCTCGTCCTCTCCTCCTCCTCTCCTCTCCTCCTCCTCTCCTCCTCCTCGTCCTCTCCTCCCCCTCTCCTCTCCTCCTCTCCTCCTCGTCGTCGTCTCCTCCTCCTCTCCTCCTCCTCTCCTCGTCCTCTCCTCCTCCTCTCCTCCTCCTCTCCTCCTCCTCGTCCTCTCCTCCTCCTCTCCTCCTCCTCGTCCTCTCCTCCTCCTCCTCTCCTCGTCCTCTCCTCGTCCTCTCCTCCTCCTCTCCTCTCTCCTCTCCTCTCTCCTCCTCTCCTCCTCTCCTCCTCCTCGTCGTCTCCTCCTCCTCTCCTCCTCCTCTCCTCCTCCTCCTCTCCTCGTCCTCTCCTCCTCCTCTCCTCCTCTCCTCCTCTCCTCCTCTCCTCCTCTCCTCCTCTCCTCCTCTCCTCTCCTCCTCCTCTCCTCCTCTCCTCCTCTCCTCCTCTCCTCCTCTCCTCCTCCTCGTCGTCTCCTCCTCCTCTCCTCCTCCTCTCCTCCTCCTCTCCTCCTCTCCTCCTCCTCGTCGTCTCCTCCTCCTCTCCTCGTCCTCTCCTCCTCCTCTCCTCCTCCTCTCCTCCTCCTCGTCCTCTCCTCCCCCTCTCCTCTCTCCTCTCCTCCTCCTCGTCCTCTCCTCCTCTCCTCGTCCTCTCCTCCTCCTCGTCCTCTCCTCCTCTCCTCGTCCTCTCCTCCTCCTCGTCCTCTCCTCCTCTCCTCGTCCTCTCCTCCTCCTCTCCTCTCCTCCTCCTCTCCTCCTCCTCTCCTCCTCCTCTCCTCCTCCTCTCCTCCTCCTCGTCCTCTCCTCCCCCTCTCCTCTCTCCTCTCCTCTCTCCTCCTCTCCTCCTCTCCTCCTCCTCGTCCTCTCCTCCTCCTCTCCTCCTCTCCTCCTCCTCTCCTCCTCCTCTCTCCTCCTCTCCTCCTCTCCTCCTCCTCTCCTCCTCCTCTCCTCTCTCCTCCTCTCCTCCTCCTCGTCCTCTCCTCCTCCTCTCCTCCTCCTCTCTCCTCCTCTCCTCCTCTCCTCCTCCTCTCCTCTCTCCTCCTCCTCCTCCTCCTCTCCTCTCCTCCTCCTCTCCTCTCCTCCTCCTCTCCTCCTCCTCTCCTCCTCCTCTCCTCCTGTCCTCCTCCTCTCCTCCTCTCCTCCTCCTCTCCTCCTTCTCCTCGTCCTCTCCTCCTCCTCTCCTCTCTCTTCTCTCCTCCTCTCCTCCTCTCCTCCTCCTCTTTTCCCCTTCTCTTTTCGCCTCACCCCTGAACAGGAAGTATTACATCATGCTGTTGCTAGGTTACCACCAGCTGTCTGCGGGTCTATTTTTAGAAGGAGCAATGGAGCGATGGGGGAGGGGAAGGATGGAGAGAAGGAGCAATGGAGCGATGGGGGAGGGGAAGGATGGAGAGAAGGAGCAATGGAGCGATGGGGGAGGGGAAGGATGGAGAGAAGGAGCTGGGGGAGGGGAAGGATGGAGAGAAGGAGCAATGGAGCGATGGGGGAGGGGAAGGATGGAGAGAAGGAGCAATGGAGCGATGGGGGAGGGGAAGGATGGAGAGAAGGAGCTGGGGGAGGGGAAGGATGGAGAGAAGGAGCAATGGAGCGATGGGGAGGGGAAGGATGGAGAGAAGGAGCAATGGAGCGATGGGGGAGGGGAAGGATGGAGAGAAGGAGCAATGGGGGATGGGGGAGGGGAAGGATGGAGAGAAGGAGCAATGGAGCGATGGGGGAGGGGAAGGATGGAGAGAAGGAGCAATGGAGCGATGGGGGAGGGGGAGGATGGAGAGAAGGAGCAATGGAGCGATGGGGGAGGGGAAGGATGGAGAGAAGGAGCAATGGGGGATGGGGGAGGGGAAGGATGGAGAGAAGGAGCAATGGAGCGATCGTCCTCTGTGATCGTCCTCTCAGGTCTGTTCTGACATCCGTCCTCTGTGATCGTCCTCTCTGGTCTGTTCTGACATTCGTCCTCTGTGATCGTCCTCTCTGGTCTGTTCTGACATCCGTCCTCTGTGATCGTCCTCTGTGATCGTCCTCTCTGGTCTGTTCTGACATTCGTCCTCTGTGATCGTCCTCTCTGGTCTGTTCTGACATCCGTCCTCTGTGATCGTCCTCTCAGGTCTTTGAGGAGTCATGACCGCTCAGGAGGAGGCGTCTTCCTTCAGGACGTTTTTTCAGTATGTGGAGGACAGCGGCCTTCGAGCGTACGACGCTCTGGTGATCCAAAACGCCTCTGACATCGCCAGAGAGAGTGACCGCATTCGCAGCCAGAACAACTGGAGCTACCTGCAGGAGAAACACCAGAAGAAGAGACGACAGGAAGAAGTCATCAAGAGGTAGAAAACACAAACACATCAACCTTAGAGACAAATGTCATCACAGAGGATCTGTTTCCTGTCACACACATGAAGAGAATATAAAATAACACACAGGCCAGGCCCTTACAGTGTACATACAGTGTTATCAGGTAAAACCAGGAACAGTCACAGACGCAGAGTTACGTCTTTATACCAGCAGTCTTCTTCTTCTTCTTCTCCCGCGCCCTGTTCAGTGTTTTTAAACAGTGATGTTCACAGGTACAAGACATGCTAACTGGCTCCCCCTCCCAGAGTTACACCAAGACAAAGATAAAGACAATAGAATTGAAGATCTGTAAATCCTCCATTGGATCAAAGCGGGTTCAGATGTGGACTCAGACCCGTCTGACCCAGGTTTAAATGGACTAACGTATTCTTTTGGTCCAGGATTGGTGAAGATGTTGCCGCGGCATCGGATGGAGCGTACTCTGGGAAACATTTCAGGATGGGTTTCATGACGTTGCCAGCACCACAGGACCGCCTGCCCCCTACCAGTCACGGCTTCACCGTCCGGTCCCAGTCGCTCCACTCAGTGGGCGGTGGCGACGATGACTCCAATCCCACCCACAAAAAACCCCCACCCAAACCCAGGAGGGACCCCAACACCAAACTGAGCAGCAGCTCCGAGGCGGTGAACGGAGGCTCAGCGGTCACCAAGAGAGAAGCTCCAGAGACCCAAGAGACGCCGGAGCAGGCTGAAGGTGAGAACCCAAAACCTGCTGTTTAAACCCAAAACCTGCTGTTTAAACCCAAAACCTGCTGTTTAAACCCACAACCTGCTGTTTAAACCCAAAACCTGCTGTTTAAACCCAAAACCTGCTGTTTAAACCCAAAACCTGCTGTTAAAACCCTAAACCTGCTGTTTAAACCCAAAACCTGCTGTTTAAACCCAAAACCTGCTGTTTAAACCCAAAACCTGCTGTTTAAACCCAAAACCTGCTGTTTAAACCCAAAACCTGCTGTTTAAACCCACAACATGCTGTTTAAACCCACAACCTGCTGTTTAAACCCAAAACCTGCTGTTTAAACCCAAAACCTGCTGTTTAAACCCAAAACCTGCTGTTTAAACCCAAAACCTGCTGTTTAAACCCACAACATGCTGTTTAAACCAACAACCTGCTGTTTAAACCTGACACCTGCTGTTTAAACCCACAACATGCTGTTTAAACCCAAAACCTGCTGTTAAAACCCAAAACCTGCTGTTTAAACCCAAAACCTGCTGTTTAAACCCAAAACCTGCTGTTAAAACCCAAAACCTGCTGTTTAAACCCAAAACCTGCTGTTTAAACCCAAAACCTGCTGTTTAAACCTGACACCTGCTGTTAAACCCGACACCTGCTGTTTAAACCTGACACCTGCTGTTTAAACCTGACACCTGCTGTTTAAACCCACAACATGCTGTTTAAACCCACAACCTGCTGTTTAAACCCAAAACCTGCTGTTTAAACCCAAAACCTGCTGTTTAAACCCAAAACCTGCTGTTTAAACCCAAAACCTGCTGTTTAAACCCACAACATGCTGTTTAAACCAACAACCTGCTGTTTAAACCTGACACCTGCTGTTTAAACCCACAACATGCTGTTTAAACCCAAAACCTGCTGTTAAAACCCAAAACCTGCTGTTTAAACCCAAAACCTGCTGTTTAAACCCAAAACCTGCTGTTAAAACCCAAAACCTGCTGTTTAAACCCAAAACCTGCTGTTTAAACCCAAAACCTGCTGTTTAAACCTGACACCTGCTGTTAAACCCGACACCTGCTGTTTAAACCTGACACCTGCTGTTTAAACCCAAAACCTGCTGTTTAAACCTGACACCTGCTGTTAAACCTGACACCTGCTGTTAAACCTGACACCTGCTGTTAAACCTGACACCTGCTGTTAAACCTGACACCTGCTGTTAAACCTGACACCTGCTGTTAAACCTGACACCTGCTGTTAAACCTGACACCTGCTGTTTAAACCTGACACCTGCTGTTAAACCCGACACCTGCTGTTAAACCTGACACCTGCTGTTAAACCTGACACCTGCTGTTAAACCCAAAACCTGCTGTTTAAACCTGACACCTGCTGTTAAACCCGACACCTGCTGTTTAAACCTGACACCTGCTGTTAAACCTGACACCTGCTGTTTAAACCTGACACCTGCTGTTTAAACCTGACACCTGCTGTTAAACCTGACACCTGCTGTTAAACCTGACACCTGCTGTTAAACCCAAAACCTGCTGTTTAAACCTGACACCTGCTGTTAAACCTGACACCTGCTGTTAAACCTGACACCTGCTGTTAAACCTGACACCTGCTGTTTAAACCTGACACCTGCTGTTTAAACCTGACACCTGCTGTTAAACCCGACACCTGCTGTTTAAACCTGACACCTGCTGTTAAACCTGACACCTGCTGTTAAACCTGACACCTGCTGTTAAACCTGACACCTGCTGTTAAACCTGACACCTGCTGTTAAACCTGACACCTGCTGTTAAACCTGACACCTGCTGTTAAACCTGACACCTGCTGTTAAACCTGACACCTGCTGTTAAACCTGACACCTGCTGTTAAACCTGACACCTGCTGTTTAAACCTGACACCTGCTGTTTAAACCTGACACCTGCTGTTAAACCCGACACCTGCTGTTAAACCTGACACCTGCTGTTAAACCTGACACCTGCTGTTAAATCTGACACCTGCTGTTAAACCTGACACCTGCTGTTTAACCTGACACCTGCTGTTAAACCTGACACCTGCTGTTAAACCTGACACCTGCTGTTAAACCCGACTCCTGCTGTTTAAACCTGACACCTGCTGTTAAACCTGACACCTGCTGTTTAAACCTGACACCTGCTGTTTAAACCTGACACCTGCTGTTAAACCTGACACCTGCTGTTAAACCTGACACCTGCTGTTAAACCTGACACCTGCTGTTAAACCTGACACCTGCTGTTTAAACCTGACACCTGCTGTTTAAACCTGACACCTGCTGTTAAACCTGACACCTGCTGTTAAACCTGACACCTGCTGTTAAACCTGACACCTGCTGTTAAACCTGACACCTGCTGTTAAACCTGACACCTGCTGTTAAACCTGACACCTGCTGTTAAACCTGACACCTGCTGTTTAAACCCAAAACCTGCTGTTAAACCCGACACCTGCTGTTAAACCCGACACCTGCTGTTAAACCTGACACCTGCTGTTTAAACCTGACACCTGCTGTTAAACCTGACACCTGCTGTTAAACCTGACACCTGCTGTTAAACCTGACACCTGCTGTTAAACCTGACACCTGCTGTTAAACCTGACACCTGCTGTTAAACCCGACACCTGCTGTTAAACCTGACACCTGCTGTTAAACCTGACACCTGCTGTTTAAACCTGACACCTGCTGTTAAACCTGACACCTGCTGTTAAACCTGACACCTGCTGTTAAACCTGACACCTGCTGTTTAAACCTGACACCTGCTGTTTAAACCTGACACCTGCTGTTTAAACCTGACACCTGCTGTTTAAACCTGACACCTGCTGTTTAAACCTGACACCTGCTGTTTAAACCTGACACCTGCTGTTAAACCTGACACCTGCTGTTAAACCCGACACCTGCTGTTAAACCCGACACCTGCTGTTAAACCTGACACCTGCTGTTTAAACCTGACACCTGCTGTTTAAACCTGACACCTGCTGTTAAACCTGACACCTGCTGTTAAACCTGACACCTGCTGTTAAACCTGACACCTGCTGTTTAAACCTGACACCTGCTGTTTAAACCTGACACCTGCTGTTAAACCTGACACCTGCTGTTAAACCTGACACCTGCTGTTTAAACCTGACACCTGCTGTTAAACCTGACACCTGCTGTTAAACCTGACACCTGCTGTTAAACCTGACACCTGCTGTTAAACCTGACACCTGCTGTTAAACCTGACACCTGCTGTTAAACCTGACACCTGCTGTTAAACCTGACACCTGCTGTTAAACCCGACACCTGCTGTTAAACCCGACACCTGCTGTTTAAACCTGACACCTGCTGTTAAACCTGACACCTGCTGTTAAACCCGACACCTGCTGTTAAACCCGACACCTGCTGTTAAACCTGACACCTGCTGTTAAACCTGACACCTGCTGTTAAACCTGACACCTGCTGTTAAACCTGACACCTGCTGTTAAACCTGACACCTGCTGTTAAACCCGACACCTGCTGTTAAACCCGACACCTGCTGTTAAACCCGACACCTGCTGTTAAACCCGACACCTGCTGTTAAACCCGACACCTGCTGTTAAACCCGACACCTGCTGTTAAACCTGACACCTGCTGTTAAACCTGACACCTGCTGTTAAACCCGACACCTGCTGTTAAACCTGACACCTGCTGTTAAACCCGACACCTGCTGTTAAACCTGACACCTGCTGTTAAACCTGACACCTGCTGTTAAACCTGACACCTGCTGTTAAACCTGACACCTGCTGTTAAACCTGACACCTGCTGTTAAACCCGACACCTGCTGTTAAACCCGACACCTGCTGTTAAACCCGACACCTGCTGTTAAACCTGACACCTGCTGTTAAACCCGACACCTGCTGTTAAACCCGACACCTGCTGTTAAACCCGACACCTGCTGTTAAACCTGACACCTGCTGTTAAACCTGACACCTGCTGTTTAAACCTGACACCTGCTGTTTAAACCTGACACCTGCTGTTTAAACCTGACACCTGCTGTTTAAACCTGACACCTGCTGTTTAAACCTGACACCTGCTGTTAAACCTGACACCTGCTGTTTAAACCTGACACCTGCTGTTTAAACCTGACACCTGCTGTTTAAACCTGACACCTGCTGTTAAACCTGACACCTGCTGTTTAAACCTGACACCTGCTGTTAAACCTGACACCTGCTGTTAAACCTGACACCTGCTGTTTAAACCTGACACCTGCTGTTAAACCTGACACCTGCTGTTAAACCTGACACCTGCTGTTTAAACCTGACACCTGCTGTTAAACCTGACACCTGCTGTTAAACCTGACACCTGCTGTTAAACCCGACACCTGCTGTTAAACCTGACACCTGCTGTTAAACCTGACACCTGCTGTTTAAACCTGACACCTGCTGTTAAACCTGACACCTGCTGTTAAACCTGACACCTGCTGTTAAACCTGACACCTGCTGTTAAACCCGACACCTGCTGTTAAACCTGACACCTGCTGTTAAACCTGACACCTGCTGTTAAACCTGACACCTGCTGTTAAACCTGACACCTGCTGTTAAACCTGACACCTGCTGTTAAACCTGACACCTGCTGTTAAACCTGACACCTGCTGTTTAAACCTGACACCTGCTGTTAAACCTGACACCTGCTGTTAAACCTGACACCTGCTGTTTAAACCTGACACCTGCTGTTTAAACCTGACACCTGCTGTTAAACCTGACACCTGCTGTTAAACCCGACACCTGCTGTTAAACCTGACACCTGCTGTTTAAACCTGACACCTGCTGTTAAACCTGACACCTGCTGTTAAACCCGACACCTGCTGTTAAACCTGACACCTGCTGTTAAACCTGACACCTGCTGTTTAAACCTGACACCTGCTGTTAAACCTGACACCTGCTGTTTAAACCTGACACCTGCTGTTAAACCTGACACCTGCTGTTAAACCTGACACCTGCTGTTAAACCCGACCTGTCTGTCTCCGTGTGTCCTCAGCTCGCCATCTCTACGGCGATGATAACAGGAAGTGCCCTCCCCCTAAACCCAAGAGGAACCCAAACACTCAGCTCAGCACCTCCTTTGATGAGTCTTACATCCGTAACCATGGCAACACAAAGTTGTCCTTGCGGCGGGACAAGTCAGAGTCCCGGAGTCAGAGTCCGGCGTCGAGGGACACGGACGAAGACGAGCCCGTCTACATCGAGATGGTGGGAAACGCCCCACGGGCGCTGAAGGGTCAGGACGCCGCGGAGGACGAGCAGAGCGAGGCGGTGTACGAGGAGATGAAGTGTCCCGTGGTGGACGACTTCCTGCAGGACGCTCCGGCAGCCATCTTGGATCCTGAAGTCTGGTCGTCCCGCGGCTCTTCCTGCGAAATCCCTCCACCTTTCCCAAACCTCCTGACGCCGCGTCCGCCGCTGCTGGTCTTCCCCCCCGCCCCCGCTCAGTGCTCCCCCAACTCCGACGAGTCCCCCCTGACCCCCCTGGAGGTCACACGGCTGCCCGCCATGGACAACGTCTCCTACAGCAAGACGGGCGGCGTCGAACACCCTCAGAGCGCCACACAGCGAGACCGGGACCAGGACCTGCCCTCCACCCACACCATCACGTCCTCCGGCCGCTCTTCAGCTCCGCCGCTCCCCTCGAAGTCCTGCGGCTCCGCCCACAGCGGCCACGGTTACCCCCGCAGCCAATCAGCGTGTCCGTCTCCGGTCAGCGTGGGGCGCCCGCTGACGCCTCTGAGCCTGAAGAGGCCGCCGCCGTACGACGCGCTGATGGCCGGGGGAAGTATGCCCCGCTCCTCCTCCTCCTCCTCCTCGTCCTCACACAGGGAGGGCGGAGCCAAACTGAGCGACTCCTCCTCCTCGCACGGCTCCACGCCAAACGTGTCGATGAGGTCACAGACTCCCACGAGCCCATTGGACGAACTCAACCAGCTGTTCGGTCCAGGAAGACACGTGAAGAAGAAGTCAGGAGGACCAGGAGCGAGGAAGAGCCGGAGGAGCGAAGGTCGTTCAACGTAACTTTATTTACACACGTCATTAATAACAAACTTTATTTACACACGTCATTAATAACAATTAACTTTATTTACACACGTCATTAATAACAATTATAAACTTTATTTACACACGTCATTAATAACAATAAACTTTATTTACACACGTCATTAATAACAATTATTAACTTTATTTACACACGTCATTAATAACAATTATAAACTTTATTTACACACGTCATTAATAACAATTATAAACTTTATTTACACACGTCATTAATAACAATTAACTTTATTTACACACGTCATTAATAACAATTATAAACTTTATTTACACACGTCATTAATAACAATTAACTTTATTTACACACGTCATTAATAACAATTAACTTTATTTACACACGTCATTAATAACAATTATAAACTTTATTTACACACGTCATTAATAACAATTATAAACTTTATTTACACACGTCATTAATAACAATTAACTTTATTTACACACGTCATTAATAACAATTATAAACTTTATTTACACACGTCATTAATAACAATTATAAACTTTATTTACACAGGTCATTAATAACAATTAACTTTATTTACACACGTCATTAATAACAATTAACTTTATTTACACACGTCATTAATAACAATTATAAACTTTATTTACACACGTCATTAATAACAATTATAAACTTTATTTACACACGTCATTAATAACAATTAACTTTATTTACACACGTCATTAATAACAATTAACTTTATTTACACACGTCATTAATAACAATTATAAACTTTATTTACACACGTCATTAATAACAATTATAAACTTTATTTACACACGTCATTAATAACAATAAACTTTATTTACACACGTCATTAATAACAATTAACTTTATTTACACACGTCATTAATAACAATTAACTTTATTTACACACGTCATTAATAACAATTATAAACTTTATTTACACACTTCATTAATAACAATTAACTTTATTTACACACGTCATTAATAACAATTATAAACTTTATTTACACACGTCATTAATAACAATTATAAACTTTATTTACACACGTCATTAATAACAATTATAAACTTTATTTACACACGTCATTAATAACAATTATTAACTTTATTTACACACGTCATTAATAACAATTAAGTTTATTTACACACGTCATTAATAACAATTATAAACTTTATTTACACACGTCATTAATAACAATTAACTTTATTTACACACGTCATTAATAACAATTAACTTTATTTACACACGTCATTAATAACAAACTTTATTTACACACGTCATTAATAACAATAAACTTTATTTACACACGTCATTAATAACAATTATAAACTTTATTTACACACGTCATTAATAACAAACTTTATTTACACACGTCATTAATAACAATTATAAACTTTATTTACACACGTCATTAATAACAATAAACTTTATTTACACACGTCATTAATAACAATTAACTTTATTTACACACGTCATTAATAACAATTAACTTTATTTACACACGTCATTAATAACAATTATAACTTTATTTACACACGTCATTAATAACAATTAACTTTATTTACACACGTCATTAATAACAATTAACTTTATTTACACACGTCATTAATAACAATTAACTTTATTTACACACGTCATTAATAACAATTAACTTTATTTACACACGTCATTAATAACAATTATAAACTTTATTTACACACGTCATTAATAACAAACTTTATTTACACACGTCATTAATAACAATTATAAACTTTATTTACACACGTCATTAATAACAATAAACTTTATTTACACACGTCATTAATAACAATTAACTTTATTTACACACGTCATTAATAACAATTAACTTTATTTACACACGTCATTAATAACAATTATAACTTTATTTACACACGTCATTAATAACAATTAACTTTATTTACACACGTCATTAATAACAATTAACTTTATTTACACACGTCATTAATAACAATTATAAACTTTATTTACACACGTCATTAATAACAATTATAAACTTTATTTACACACGTCATTAATAACAATTAACTTTATTTACACACGTCATTAATAACAATTATAAACTTTATTTACACACTTCATTAATAACAATTAACTTTATTTACACACGTCATTAATAACAATTAACTTTATTTACACACGTCATTAATAACAATTATAAACTTTATTTACACACGTCATTAATAACAATTATAAACTTTATTTACACACGTCATTAATAACAATTAACTTTATTTACACACGTCATTAATAACAATTATAAACTTTATTTACACACGTCATTAATAACAATTATTAACTTTATTTACACACGTCATTAATAACAATTAACTTTATTTACACACGTCATTAATAACAATTATAAACTTTATTTACACACGTCATTAATAACAATTATAAACTTTATTTACACACGTCATTAATAACAATTAACTTTATTTACACACGTCATTAATAACAATTATATACTTTATTTACACACGTCATTAATAACAATTATTAACTTTATTTACAAACAACATTAAATATAAACTTTATTTATACACATCAAAGGGACAGACAAAGGTTGTAAACTTTATTTATACACATCAAAGGGACAGACAAAGGTTGTAAACTTTATTTATACACATCAAAGGGACAGACAAAGGTTGTAAACTTTATTTATACACATCAAAGGGACAGACAAAGGTTGTAAACTTTATTTATACACATCAAAGAGACAGACAAAGGTTCTAAACTTTATTTATACAGTCAAATAATAACACAAGTTCTAAACTAGTACTTCAACAGTAACACTACGATGCTTCTGTGTCCAGGAAGTTGAAATCATGGGGTCATGTGAACTCGTGTCTCTTCTTTTCCTTTGAACTAATAAATAAATAACTCATAAATATGCTGAGGAAACGAGGGGCTTGTCTTGTTGGACGAAAGCGTCAGCTAAAGGAAATGTAATGTTGTCGTGTCTCTGTAGAAGACTCCAGATCTCTGCAGAGACTCGAGAATCAAGACAGAGAGGGACAGTCCAGCCCGGGGTCCAGCAGGATGGGACGGTCCTCTGTCAGCCCCACCATGATGCTGTCCGGAGGAGCAGGTGAGGAGGTCCACCACACCACGGGGTCAGATAACAGGACGTTAGCTTCATGAGTCTCACAGAGAGATAACAGGACGTTAGCTTCATGAGTCTCACACAGAGATAACAGGACGTTAGCTTCATGAGTCTCACACAGAGATAACAGGACGTTAGCTTCATGAGTCTCACACAGAGATAACAGGACGTTAGCTTCATGAGTCTCACACAGAGATAACAGGACGTTAGCTTCATGAGTCTCACACAGAGATAACAGGACGTTAGCTTCATGAGTCTCACACAGAGATAACAGGACGTTAGCTTCATGAGTCTCACACACAGAGATAACAGGACGTTAGCTTCATGAGTCTCACAGAGAGATAACAGGACGTTAGCTTCATGAGTCTCACAGAGAGATAACAGGACGTTAGCTTCATGAGTCTCACACAGAGATAACAGGACGTTAGCTTCATGAGTCTCACACAGAGAAAACAGGACGTTAGCTTCATGAGTCTCACAGAGAGATAACAGGACGTTAGCTTCATGAGTCTCACAGAGAGATAACAGGACGTTAGCTTCATGAGTCTCACAGAGAGATAACAGGACGTTAGCTTCATGAGTCGCACACAGAGATAACAGGACGTTAGCTTCATGAGTCTCACACAGAGATAACAGGACGTTAGCTTCATGAGTCTCACAGAGAGATAACAGGACGTTAGCTTCATGAGTCTCACAGAGAGATAACAGGACGTTAGCTTCATGAGTCTCACAGAGAGATAACAGGACGTTAGCTTCATGAGTCGCACACAGAGATAACAGGACGTTAGCTTCATGAGTCTCACACAGAGAGATAACAGGACGTTAGCTTCATGAGTCTCACACAGAGATAACAGGACGTTAGCTTCATGAGTCTCACACAGAGAGATAACAGGACGTTAGCTTCATGAGTCTCACACAGAGATAACAGGACGTTAGCTTCATGAGTCTCACACAGAGATAACAGGACGTTAGCTTCATGAGTCGCACACAGAGATAACAGGACGTTAGCTTCATGAGTCTCACACAGAGAGATAACAGGACGTTAGCTTCATGAGTCTCACACAGAGAGATAACAGGACGTTAGCTTCATGAGTCAGGTGAACATCAGGTGAACTTCAGGTGAACGTCAGGTGAACGTCAGGTGAACGTCAGGTGAACGTCAGGTGAACTTCAGGTGAACTTCAGGTGAACGTCAGGTGAACGTCAGGTGAACTTCAGGTGAACGTCAGGTGAACGTCAGGTGAACGTCAGGTGAACGTCAGGTGAACGTCAGGTGAACTTCAGGTGAACTTCAGGTGAACGTCAGGTGAACGTCAGGTGAACTTCAGGTGAACGTCAGGTGAACGTCAGGTGAACTTCAGGTGAACGTCAGGTGAACGTCAGGTGAACTTCAGGTGAACTTCAGGTGAACGTCAGGTGAACGTCAGGTGAACTTCAGGTGAACTTCAGGTGAACGTCAGGTGAACGTCAGGTGAACTTCAGGTGAACGTCAGGTGAACTTCAGGTGAACGTCAGGTGAACGTCAGGTGAACGTCAGGTGAACTTCAGGTGAACGTCAGGTGAACGTCAGGTGAACTTCAGGTGAACGTCAGGTGAACTTCAGGTGAACGTCAGGTGAACTTCAGGTGAACTTCAGGTGAACGTCAGGTGAACGTCAGGTGAACTTCAGGTGAACTTCAGGTGAACGTCAGGTGAACGTCAGGTGAACTTCAGGTGAACGTCAGGTGAACGTCAGGTGAACTTCAGGTGAACTTCAGGTGAACTTCAGGTGAACGTCAGGTGAATGTCAGGTGAACTTCAGGTGAACGTCAGGTGAACTTCAGGTGAACTTCAGGTGAACGTCAGGTGAACGTCAGGTGAACTTCAGGTGAACGTCAGGTGAACTTCAGGTGAACTTCAGGTGAACTTCAGGTGAACGTCAGGTGAACTTCAGGTGAACTTCAGGTGAACGTCAGGTGAACTTCAGGTGAACGTCAGGTGAACGTCAGGTGAACGTCAGGTGAACGTCAGGTGAACGTCAGGTGAACGTCAGGTGAACGTCAGGTGAACGTCAGGTGAACTTCAGGTGAACTTCAGGTGAACGTCAGGTGAACGTCAGGTGAACGTCAGGTGAACGTCAGGTGAACGTCAGGTGAACTTCAGGTGAACGTCAGGTGAACGTCAGGTGAACGTCAGGTGAACGTCAGGTGAACTTCAGGTGAACTTCAGGTGAACGTCAGGTGAACGTCAGGTGAACTTCAGGTGAACGTCAGGTGAACGTCAGGTGAACGTCAGGTGAACGTCAGGTGAACGTCAGGTGAACTTCAGGTGAACTTCAGGTGAACGTCAGGTGAACGTCAGGTGAACGTCAGGTGAACGTCAGGTGAACTTCAGGTGAACTTCAGGTGAACTTCAGGTGAACGTCAGGTGAACGTCAGGTGAACTTCAGGTGAACGTCAGGTGAACGTCAGGTGAACGTCAGGTGAACGTCAGGTGAACGTCAGGTGACTGATGCTAAAACGATCTCCTCCTCAGAACCGAAGTCGTTTTGTAAACTCGGCCGTTCAGCGTCAACGTCAGGAGTTCCTTCACCAGGTGGGACGTCACAGCGCCACCTGCAGGAGCCGCAGCACGCCCTCAGCCAGGTGTGTGTGTGTGTGTGTGTGTGTGTGTGTGTGTGTGTGTGTGTGTGTGTGTGTGTGTGTGTGTGTGTGTGTGTGTGTGTGTGTGTGTGTGTGTGTGTGTGTGTGTGTGTGTGTGTGTGTGTGTGTGTGTGTGTGTGTGTGTGTGTGTGTGTGTGTGTGTGTGTCTCTCTCTCTCTTTGTCTGTTTGTTTATTTGTTTGTCTGTTTGTTTGTTTGTTTGTCTGTTTGTCTGTTTGTTTGTTTGTCTTTCAACACTTCTGTTTTCATATTTCACGCAGGATTCAACAACAACAACATAAAACATTTTTCAGACGGAACGAAGCTTCGATCAACTCTGACATTTGAACTGTAAACAGGTCATCGTGTAAACAAGTAAACATGTAAACAGGTCATCGTGTAAACAAGTAAACAGGTCATCGTGTAAACAAGTAAACATGTAAACAGGTCATCATGTAAACATGTAAACAGGTCATCGTGTAAACAAGTAAACATGTAAACAGGTCATCATGTAAACATGTAAACAGGTCATCGTGTAAACATGTAAACATGTAAACAGGTCATCGTGTAAACATGTAAACATGTAAACAGGTCATCGTGTAAACATGTAAACATGTAAACATCTTTTTCGTTGTTGGACATTTTCTGATTTCTGAATATTTTGTTTAAATTAAATGTTTTTGTTTTGTTTTTATCTCTAAACAAAATGTTTAATAAATACAAACAACAAACAAACAACAACTAACAAACAAACAACAACTAACTAACAAACAACAACTAACAACAAACAAACAACAACTAACAAACAAACAACAAACAACAACTAACAAACAAACAAACAAACAACAACTAACAAACAACAACTAACTACTCTCTTCATTAAAACGTGTTAGTTACACTGTCTGTGTGTGTGTGTGTGTGTGTGTGTGTGTGTGTGTGTGTGTGTGTGTGTGTGTGTGTGTGTGTTCGAGTGTGTGTGTGTGTGTGTGTGTCTGTGT